>NW_004444033.1:3246829-3280452 GCF_000243295.1 Trichechus manatus latirostris | reverse complement strand
GTCTCGCAGCAGCATGGCGGACTACCTGATCAGCGGCGGCACCGGCTACGTGCCCGAGGACGGGCTCACCGCACAGCAGCTCTTCGCCAGCGCTGACGGCCTCACCTACAAGTAAGCACCGCGGCCTCGGCCCACCTGGGTGCGCGTACGGACGCGCCACGGTCCCCGGCCGGGCCTTCCACGTGCGCGCACCCCTCGCCGCCCCTCCGAGACGCCCTCGGTCCCCGGCCCTACTCGAGTAGCTGGGCGGAGGAGGGGCTGGGCAGGGGAAGGAAGGCGGCTCACGCTGAGAGAGGGACGTGGCACAGTGACATCGTGGCCCACGGTGCCATGCGCTGTTCCTGGCCAGCTCTGCGCCCGGCCTGCCCCCTTCCTCTCATCGTGGGCATCTTGGCCGCATGGGCGGGGGTGGGGGGAGAGGTCGGGGGGCTTCGGGCGCGTAGGAACGCGAGGTGTAGGAGCTATGGGGAGACTTTTCCCAGACCTTCGTCCGAGGCGCCTCTCCCTCCCAGTCGCCCCGCGAGGGCAGAGGGGGCCCAGCAGCCCAGCCAAGTCTTGGGTGTTACCCTTAGAAGAGGTCTAGCTGGGTGGATGGGATGGTTCCCTCTTTTCTCCACCATCCAGTACAGCCTTCCACCTGTGCCCCTGGCTGCCCACAGGTTGGCACTCGTGCCCCTTGGGCATGAGTATTCTGTGACTTCCACCCCCAAGCCCACCCCAGGTGGGATTTGGGAGGAGGGCAGAGACCTGCCCGTGTGCCTGTGGCTCAGCTCGCCTTTTCCCTAGGCTGCTGGCTGCAGGCTGGCATCAGCCCTGCTCCTGGCTGCAGGGCTGTGTCCATGCCAGGGAGAAGCGTCAGAGCCCAGGGCTGGGGCAGAGAGGGGATGCTGAGAGCCCAGCGCCTCCTGCCCTGTCTCCTACCAGTCCCTGACCCAGTCTCCCGAAATATCGGGATGCAGAGTCACTCCTGAGGAGCATCTCCTTGCCTACCCATAGCTGGGTGTAGGCCAGGTGAGGGGTGGATAGAACACCTGGAAAATGACAAGAGGCCCAGAGGCCATGCCCTAATGAGCCTGAGGCCTCCTCTAGACAGCAGCAGAAGGCTTGCTGAGAGGGCAGGGGTCCGGGCACAAAACTCTTCTTTCTTTGGGGGTCTGTGGTGATGGTATATTTTTCATTGGAATCTCTTAGGGAAATGCCCTAGGGAAACCCTTAGGAGTTCCTTTAGGCCTTGGGGCAGATTAGACCTGACCCCTTCCATCTGCACTGTAGCTTCTCTCTGAGGAACCCTCCCTCTGCCCCATCCATTCTGCGTGCTGGAGCTGGCTAGCTCAACTCAAGGCCCATCTGTCTTTTCCTGCCAGCACTGGGGGATGCTTGCACTTTGCTTGGCCTGAGTGGGAGGGTGCCGCAGTGAGGAGCATTTGCCTCTGGGTGTATCTGTCCAATGGGGCAGTTCTCTTCTGTCCTGTAGGGCCACTCTGAGTCAGAATTGGCTTGAGGGCAATGGGTGGTATCTGTCCAAGGCTGTGATTTCAGGCAGGTGGATCCCTTCGGGGCCCCTGGGCTGCGGTGCTGTACCTTGACATACCCATGTATCCCTGTTCTCCCCAGATTCTGGGGTTCACTGTGACCAAGGCTCACCTTGGTACTGGTAGCTGCCTCACCTAGGCTGGGGCCCCAGTGTCCCTTGACAATGCTGAGCCCTGAGACAGTGGATGTTTGGGACCATCTGCCTTGATAGGTGCCCCAGGTCCACAGACCCTCTGCTGTCCTGGGGGAACACAGGAAGTGGCTGCAGTTGTGGCCTCTCTGCCCGCTTCCCTCCCCACCCGGTAACACTTGTTCTTCTCTTCCCAGCGATTTCCTGATCCTCCCTGGCTTCATCGACTTCATAGCCGATGAGGTGGTGAGTGCCTCTTCCTTTGGGGGGTGACGAGGGGCGGGTGTAGGTGCAGAGGAGGTTGACTTCTTGCTGATGGGCAGGGTGTGGGGGAGACCTTCCTTGGGAATGCGGCAGATGCATTTGTTGCTGCCAGAGGAACAAGTCCAATGGGCTCTGCCCCATGGGACGGAGGCCACAGTGTGGATTCGGGAGTGTCCTGAGTGGTGGGACTGGCACAGGGCAGGAGACCTCTCTCTCACCAAGGATCCCGTGGTGGGGTCCCCCAGAGAGGGTGGGCTTGGGTGTGGCAGCCCGATAGGATAGACCAAAGAATTGGGTTTTGTCTGAAACCCTGAGCAAGGACATGATAGAAGCCAATAAATTATGGTGATTTGTTTAGGGTGGACAAACTTGTTCTCTGAATCACAGTGTACAAAAATGAGCACAGAGGCTTAAACGCACTAGGCTAGTGCAAACTGTTAACATGCTAAGCTACTAACCCAAAGGTTGGAGGTTCACGTTCACCCAGAGGTACCTCGGAAGAAAGGCCTGGTGATCTACTTCTGAAAAACCAGCCATTGAAAACTCTGTGGAGCACAATTCTACTCTGACACACATGGGGTCTCCATGAGTTGGAGTCAACTCCACGGCAACTGGTTAGGCTTTGGCTGTATGTGAGGAAACAGGAGGGGCTTAGCAATGAGCTGGATAACAATTTCCTTTAAACAGTGAAACTTGTGAGAGCCAGAACTTGACAGGATTGCCTTGTTTTCCAGGGTCTCATAAGTTTTCCGTCTTCGATAGGGTGCAGTCTTACCACTTTTCTATTGCTTGTTTGAATGGAAGATAGTTTTCCTTCTCTGGCAGGTTTCTGCCTAACACAGTTTCCACCTTTCGCAGGTTTTACTGTATAGTTAATACGTGATAAACTCAGAGAGGCAGAGGGCAGTACTGACAGGTATAAATCAGTCAATTCTATCATTAATTCATACACTTTTAAAAATAGTTGATTTCTTTTTGGTGGCTATTATTGTTGACATTTATTCCTGTCCAATTCTCATGGAAGGCCAGAGGGCCCCTTTCTGTGCTGGGAGAGCTCAGGTTCGGCCTCCATAGCCAGTACTGACATGACAGATTTTTAGGGGGAAATTTGGGCTGTTCTGGATATTTCCCTTATGACAGCAATCAGGGAGCCTTCTTGGTTCAGCTGCTCAGTTCAGCAAAGTTTACTGAGCACCCCAACTTTGTGCTGGACCCTGGGCTGGGTGCTAGGAAGAGAGGAGGAACAAGACCCCTGCCTGGCCGCTGAGGGTCTGCCTGGCCACTGAGTGTCTGCCTGTCTGTGGGCCTCTGTCAAGAAGGCTCCTCTGTGGGATGATAGGAGAGGAGGAGGTGGAGTTTTCTAGACTTTGGGGCCAGGATTCTGAACAGGATCTGTGGGTGGACTTCAGGGGCCTGTGGCTCTCCAAAAATTATACAGGCAGTCCCCAACTTCCAACAGGGCTCCTTTCCAATGACTGTTGTAAGTCAGTTCTGATGTAACTCAAATGCCTCAATCTTTTTTTTTTGTTATTATTGTCTTTTATTATCAGTGTCTTTATAAATCTGATCTTTGTCTTTGGGGGTTGAAAACATTGCTTATAAACTTACAGATATGTTTTAATACATACATACGTTAAAAAAATACACAAATCATAAAAAAAAAAAGGATGGTCGCAAGTACAGTTCATCGTAACTTGAACATGGCATAAGTCAGGGGCTACCTGTATACCACAGTATGCATCTGAGTGTTTTTGGGGATAGGATCCACAGCTGTTGACTTGAATCGCAGAGGGGTCTGTGATCTGGCTTTACATACCACTCATATGCAGAAAGGAAAAAAAAAAAACAAGCCAGTTGCCGTTGAGTCAACTCTGACGCATGGCAACCCCGTGTGCGTCACAGTAGAACTACGCTCCATAGGGTTTTCAGTGGTGGATTTTTCAGAAACAGATTGCCAGGCCTTTCTTCTGAGGTGCCTCTGGGTAGACTCAAACCTCCAACCTTTCCGTTAGCAGCCGCACACTTAACTGTGCCACCCAGGGACCCCTTCAAATGCAGAGCACTCCCTCCTGTGTATTTGCAGTCCTGGCCTCTCCCTGGAGCTCTAGACCCGCTTTCTGGGGATTTCCTGGATGTCTGCTAGACTTCATCTTGGAGAGCTTTGTCTCCCCGCCTCCCTGCTCCCAGTCAGCATCATCTCTCTCCTGATCCTGCACAGCAGCATCCTAAGTGGCCCCCCTGCCCCAGCTCTTGTCACCTACACTCACTCTCTGCACGGGAGACTGAGTGACCTTTTTAAAGCATAGATCAGATCACGTCACCCCTCTGCCTAAGAACCTCCAATGGCTCCTCATCTCAGAAGAGAATAAGAGTCCCTCTCCGTGGCCTGCAAAGCGCTACGCCCTGGCCCCTGCCTGCCGCTCACCCCTCGGCTCCCTCCTCTCTCCCTCCACTCTGCTCCCCAGCCTACCTTTTGTTTAAAATCCACCAAGCTTGTTTCCACGTTGGGGCCCTTGCATGCCCAACTTCCGCTTCCTGGAGGACCCTCCTGTACACGTGGTTTATGTTTATCACCTTTGTTTTCATTTACACGGTCAGCTCCATTAGAGAAAGCAGAGACCTCATGTGCCTGTCCATGGCTCTGTGCGAGGGCCCACCTGTGCCTGATGCATGTAGGAGCCTAATTAAGGTTGTTGAGTGAAGGATAGGAGCCTTCACAAGGCTGTGCCTCCATCCGCAGGACCTGACGTCAGCCCTGACTCGGAAGATCACACTGAAGACGCCACTCATCTCCTCGCCCATGGACACCGTGACGGAGGCCGACATGGCCATTGCGATGGCGGTGAGTCAGTGCCTGGGTGGAAACCTCAGGATCCGGAGGGGGCTCTGTGCTGAGAGGCTGGAAGAACTGGAATCAGAGGCGGGGTCTGCAGAGCGACGGAGGGGAGGCGTGAGATGGGCTGGTTGGCGCTCTGCCTCTGACCACACTTCCTTTCCCCCCAGCTGATGGGAGGTATTGGTTTCATCCACCACAACTGCACCCCGGAGTTCCAGGCCAACGAGGTGCGGAAGGTCAAGGCAAGTATGGGACCCCGTCCCCAGAGAGAAGATGCCACCTAGCGGCCCCCACCTCACCAACCACCCCACCCTCCCTTGCCAGCCCTACAGTCTGGCGCATTCCCTGGCTGATTGGTTGGGGGCACAACGCTGAAGCCTCATGGGCCTACCGGCCCCTCACCCCACTGAGGGGCCTGGCTTCTCTGTGGCACAGCCAGGCACCCTCTGCCCTCTACGGTCAGGCCACACCCTCCTCTGGCTTCCTTCCAGCGTTTTCCTTCCCCTGTCTGCCCACAGAAGTTTGAACAGGGCTTCATCACGGACCCTGTGGTGCTGAGCCCCTCACACGCTGTGGGCGACGTACTGGAGGCCAAGATCCGGCATGGCTTCTCTGGCATCCCCATCACGGAGACTGGCACCATGGGCAGCCAGCTGGTGGGCATCGTCACCTCCCGAGATATCGACTTCCTCGCCGAGAAGGACCACACCATCCTCCTTAGTGAGGTGCCCAAGGGGCAGGGAGAGGGTGGCTGGGGTACAGCAAGGGCCCCACACCCTGGGGCCTCAGGCTGGTGTCTGTGACCAGGGACCAGAGGGAGGCCTGGCTTCCTTCTCTCACCTGCCAACCTGCAGGCAAATGTTCCTGGCCCCACAGGTGATGACGCCGCGGAACGAGCTGGTGGTGGCTCCAGCGGGCGTGACATTGAAAGAGGCAAATGAGATTCTGCAGCGCAGCAAGAAAGGTACTGGGGAGCAGTCAGGAGACTCCAGACCCCTGCCAGGTTACTTGTACCCCAGGCCCCATCTCTTCACAGCCTCACAGGCTATCCTAGCAACCAGAGTGGACCTCGGGGAGGTTTGACAAGCCCAGGCTGGAGCAGGATCCCTAAGATGCTTTTCCTGACTTAGGAAAACCTGTCTCTAATTCAGCATCCTCACAGTATGTTTCCCAAAACATTAAAAAGAAAAACAACCCATTGCCATCTAGTCTATTCTGATTCATAGTGACCCTATAGGACAGAATAGAACTGCCCCACGGAGTTTCCAAAACTATAATCTTTTGGGAAGCTGACTGCCACATCTTTGTCCCATGGAGTGGCTGCTGGGGTTTTTTTTTTTTTGGTTCGCAGCCGAGTGCTTAACCTCTGTGCCACCAGGACTCTTTTCCCAAAACATTACCAAAAAACCAAAAGCCAAACCTGTTGCCCTTGAGTCAGTTCCGACTCATAGCGGTCCTATCGGACAGAGAAGAACTGCCCCATAGGTTTTCCAAGGAGTGGCTAATGGATTCGAACTGCTGACCTTTTGGTTAACAGCCAAGCTCTTATCCCAAAACATTAGTCCTTTGCAATGGTCATCGTGAAAAAAGGGTTCTGTGGTCTTATAAGCCTAAGAAATGTGGTTTTCTCTATCCCTCATCTTGCATGAAGAATTGTACATAAGCTTATTAAAGGCTCTGAGAAATTCTGCAGTTAAATGTGTTTGATATTGGTGCTGTTTTCATCATATTCATTAGGTTCTATGGGATACACTGGGAAAGCTCTGTGATCCATACACCGGAGGGTTATTTGGGGGTGGCATTGGGCAGGGTACACGTTCTCTCCTGCAGGACAGCCTCACATTTGTACCCTGACTAGGAGTATTCAGACTACTGTGGCCCAGCTGGTAGAAGAGGCAGGAAGAGCTCAGGAGCCCTCTCTGCTGGGAGGTTTTTTTGCTTCCTGTTCCCGGGAAGAGGTTCAGGGCCCTAGGAGCGGTTCCTTGGTAGGTGCTGTCACCTAGTGGCTGGTTTAGGTACTTCAGGGGAATTGCCAGCAGGGTCCATTTCATCCTCTGGCCCTCCTTCCCCCTGTGTCTCCAAACAAATAACACCCTGCCTTCCCGGAGGTTGGGGACAGAGAAGCCTGCACCTTTATCTTGTCTCTGCCTTCCTCCCTTGGCAGGGAAGCTGCCCATTGTCAATGACCACGACGAGCTAGTGGCCATCATTGCCCGCACTGACCTGAAGAAGAACCGGGACTACCCTCTGGCCTCCAAGGACTCCCACAAACAGCTGCTGTGCGGGGCAGCTGTGGGCACCCGTGAGGATGACAAGTACCGCCTGGACCTGCTCACCCAGGCGGGTGCTGACGTCGTAGTGCTGGTAGGGCGCCCCCTGGGGACACCCATGGGGAGAGCCCGGAGAGGGGTTGGTCAGCGGAGTGGAGGCTTCTAAAGACCTGGGTTTGCCTCTGATCGGTCCGGCAGCCTCCCTCCACTGCTCTAGTGCCAGAATTAGGAGGTCCACCATCACTCTCGACAGCTCAGAACAAATGGGCCCCTCTGAGGGACTTCTTCGCTCAAAAGTTAACAGTAATAATCATAGCTCCTGTTCAGTGTCTTAGACAATTTACCCCTGGCCAGGCACCAGGCTAAAACTTTTATGTATTTTAACTCATTTAATTCTCAGCCCCTTGAAAGGTACAGTTATCATTCCATGTATCAGATGAAGAAACCAAGGCTCAAAAAGGTTAAGTCGGTTTCTTTAGTTAGCAAGTTGGTGGAACCAGGGTATGACCCCCGGCCGTGCTCCTGGCTGGGAAGGTGGATCCATACAATGGGCTTTGTCTACTACAGCTGTTGTTTGGTGCCATCGAGTTGATTCAGACTCATAGTGACCCCGTGTGACAGAGTAGGACTGCCCCTTAAGGTTTCCAAGGCTGTAATCTTTACGGCGGAGGGAGCAGCTGCAGCCAAGTGCTTAACTGCTGTACCACCAGGGCTCCTGCTACGGTTAGTGGTGCTTAACCTTTTGGAGAAAGCTGGCCACTTAGAGAATCAGCCGAAAGCTGTCTAGTATCTCTTCCCTGAAAACAAAGAGCATTGTCCTAACAGTTTTCATGATTTCAGAGGCCCCGTACACTAAAGGAGCCCCTCCACCTGGGAGGCTCCTTAGCTGTCCAAGCCTAAGTTTCCTGTCCCCCCCTCACAGGACTCATCCCAAGGGAACTCAGTGTATCAGATTGCCATGGTGCACTACATCAAGCAGAAGTACCCCCAACTCCAGGTGATTGGTGGGAATGGTGAGTCCACGTCCCTCTCACCCCTGCCTTTGCCCCTCACCGTGCCACCCTTCTCTGTCCTTCACATCCCTGGGTGCCAGCATTGCCCTGGAGTTGGGGACAGGGGCTGGATGGGCTTTGATCACTGTAGGGAGCGCTAGATTGAGGTCCCATGAGACCCCGGGCAGGGCGGGGCATCCCATCCTCACATTGTTCCTCTCCCCGCCCCACAGTGGTGACGGCAGCTCAGGCCAAGAACCTGATTGACGCCGGTGTGGACGGGCTGCGTGTGGGCATGGGCTGCGGCTCCATCTGCATCACCCAAGAAGGTAGGCGCCAAGAGGAGAGCAAGTAGTGGCCAGTTTGAACACCCCCTCCGGCTTCTTATTCCACGAATTTATATTAAACGGGCACTCTGCCAGGCGCCTTCCCGGAATGGTGGGCTCAGGGGGTGACCCAGGCACAGACCCTGCCTTATGGACACCATGGACCGGGCAAGGCAGGTGTGAGCAGGTGAGGCTCTTGTGGGTTTTGGACATATGCCAGCCTGCTTCTCAGGTTCTGGTCCAGGCGGCCCAGTTGGGAGGCCCCGGGCTGGTGTGACTGGTTTTCTGAGGTGCTGGTTGGAAGCCAGCTGGGGGTTGAGACTGGATTTGTGATAAGGTAGATACTCAAGACATGGAGACAGCGTGGCCCTAAATCTATAAGGATACTGTGTACATATGTAGCGTGGTGAAGTCGCTGGGTGGTGCAAATGTTAACATGCTCAGCTACTCTGAAAGGTGGGAGGTTCGAGTCTACCCATAGACACTTTGGAAGAAAGGCCTGGCAATCTATATCTCAAAAAGCAGTCATTGAAAAACCTATGGAGCACAGTTCTACTCTGACACACATGGGGTTGCCATGAATTGGAGTCAGCTTGACAGCAACTGGTTTTAGTGTGGTGGGGTTCCACTCAGTCATGAGGCCCTTTGAGAGGTGGGTTCTTGAGTGTGGAGGATGAGATCCTGACGTGTCTCCTTCAGTGGCTGCTGAGGGGGCATACACTAGAAGCTAGTGTCTGATGTAGGGGGCTGGCTACCTGGAAGAGATGGACCCTGGCTTGGCCTGAGGGGCGTACCTGCCCCTCTAGTGAGAGTCACTTCTCCAGAATGCTGAGTGACCCATTGGGTCTTCTCTGCCCAAAACACCTACTCTCCCTCTTGGTCTTCAGAGCTTCTGCTTTTAGGTGTTGCCACCGTTCCTGTTAGCTGACCTCTGGTGGAACGGGGCCCTGTCTCACTCACTCACCAAATATTTGTGGAGCACCTACTATGCATCAGTTACTGTTCTAAGCCTGGGGATACAGTGGGGATAAAACAAGCAAAAGGCACACCAGAGGAGGTCCCTTCTTGGGTTTATCCAGCCTTATATCCATCCCTCGATGTGTGCTGCTTCCTTGGATGTCCTACTTCAAACCTAACACTTAAGGGCCTTAAACAGTTAAACGTAGAGAAATGCAAATGTTTTAGGAAAACCAATATCCTTAATGGTCCTTAAGGGGATCATAAGTCCCTAACCCTAATAATGGTTTTTGCAAATGAAAGCCTTGAATAGGAATCTGTGCAGCTGAGAGCAGGTGAGGCTGGGGCCACCAGGCCTGAGCTGGTGCACTGGTCATGTGGGGCTGTGCTACACTCAGAAGGATAGCACTGATCCTGCCCCCCGTCAGAACCCCTGTAGTGCTCTCAGGGGTGGTGTGACCCAGGTCCCTGGAGTGACATTCACCTGATGGCATTTGCTGTCATCTACCTATCTTATAAGAGTCTCTGAGTGACACAAATCATTAGTCAGCTACTAACTGAAAGGTTGGTGATTTGAATTCACCCAGAGGCACCTTGGAAGAAAGGCCTGGCAACCTACTTCTGAAAAAAAATCAGCCTTTGAAAACCCTATGGAGCACAGTTCTACTCTGACACACATGGGGTCGCCATGAGTCAGAGTCGACTCCACGGCAGCTGGTTTGGTACCTACCTTGTGCCTCAGAAACATCATCCAGCCCTGTCCCTTTTCCCCAGCATGAAGGTGGGACACTGGGACAAGGTTTGACCTGGCCCTATGTGTGGCCCTGTGTTGCTGTTGACACATCCCTATCTTGTGCCCTCCTCCTCTCCCCTCCACCAGTGATGGCCTGCGGCCGGCCCCAGGGCACTGCTGTGTACAAGGTGGCTGAGTACGCCCGGCGCTTTGGTGTACCAGTCATAGCCGATGGCGGTATCCAGACTGTGGGCCATGTGGTCAAGGCCCTGGCCCTTGGAGCCTCCACAGGTAAGGGTGGGTCTGCTGGAGATTGGGCGGGTGTGGAGGGGGCTGGGAGTGGGCGGGGCAGGAGGAGGGCTTCAGGGCTGAGATACTGACCCTTGCCCATGCTAGTGATGATGGGCTCCCTGCTGGCTGCCACTACGGAGGCCCCTGGCGAGTACTTCTTCTCGGATGGGGTGCGGCTCAAGAAGTACCGGGGCATGGGCTCGCTGGATGCCATGGAGAAGAGCAGCAGCAGCCAGAAGCGATACTTCAGGTACCTGCCCTGAGCCCTAGCCCAGGGCAGATAAGCCCTCAACCCTCAGGGCCCACATGCCACTGACTCTCTAAGGTGGCACCCAATCCGCACTTTATAGATCAGCACGGGGCATAAGTATCCGACCTGGGACCAGTATCTGGGCCCCTGACTGAGAATCCATGCTTTATTTAATGCTGTAGCCCAGCGAGTAGCTGCTTTGGGGGAATCTTCTAGGTGGTATCCCCTCTGCCTGTGCCCTGGAGAAGCAGGGAGGGGTCCTCTGAGCCATGGGCTCTGGCTCAGTGTCCCCGCCCTCCTGCAGTGAGGGGGACAAGGTGAAGATTGCGCAGGGCGTGTCGGGCTCCATCCAGGACAAGGGCTCCATCCAGAAGTTCGTGCCCTACCTCATCACAGGTATCCAGCATGGCTGCCAGGACATCGGAGCCCGGAGCCTGTCTGTCCTGCGGTGAGTGCTAGGACGGGGAGAGGAGCACCTGGGAGGCTTCTGGAACCTTCCTGCTTCCTCTCTATCTCTTCTACCTTTGTGCCCCTGACTTGTTCCACCCCCCTTCCTGCCAGGTCCATGATGTACTCAGGAGAGCTCAAGTTTGAGAAGCGGACCATGTCAGCTCAGATCGAGGGTGGTGTCCACGGCCTGCACTCGTAAGTGGGTGGCATCCGCACCGCAGCTGGCTGGGACCGAGCTGGGCAGGTGGAGCCATAGCTCAGAGGCCACGCTGAGTTCCAGGAGCCCTGTGCACCATCTCCTCCTGGGATGGAGGCTGCTGCAGGATGCCCCACCCTTGAACCCTGGCCCTTAGCCCCTTGCAGGCAGGGCCCTCCCCTCCCCTCGGGCCTCTCCCCGAGCAGGGCACGGGAGGTGTGGCCACTAGCCCTACCAGGGCTCTGGGCCCTTGCTTGCTCAAGCTTGGTGGCGGTGGCAGGGGGCTGTCAGTGCTGGACTCTTACTGGTGGTAGCACCAAGCAGGCAGCAGAGGCTGGGGGCCTGGGCCCTCTGGCGGGGAGCAGGGCAGAGAGACAGGTGCAGGGCCAGCGCCGGGGTGGCCGTGGGGGGTGGGCAGAGTGAGCTGCAGCAGTAGTGACAGGCACGCGGCCTGCCCTGGCCGAGAGGGGCTGTCTCCCCGGCATTGCGGGCGTCTAACCTGTGTCTCTTTCTGCCCCACCCTCCCATAGCTATACCCTTCTGCCGTGTAAGTAACCGCGCTGCCTGGGCCCAGTGTAGAGTAGAGCAGGGGCAGTGTGGGTGGGATCTGGGCGTGGGCGGTGGGCAGTGGGCTGGGGGCGGTGCTGGGATGTAATCATGGGACGTGGACCCTGGGATCGGGGTCTCCCTCCCCCCGCCCCCAGCACCATGGTAGGGATGCCGGCAGTGCCCCCTCGTCCAGGTGAAATGCAGATCCCCTTCTGGGGTGCAGAGAGGGGCCCGTGATCGCAGGCCTGAAGCAGCCTGTCTGGGATGGGACCCAGGACCACCAGAGGCCCTGGGGGGTGGGGAGACCCAGAGCAGCAGAGGCTCAGCTCCTGGCTCTGCATGAGGCTGGCCGTGCCTTCCTGAGTGGGCTCCACCCCAGGCACTGAGGCTGCTCAGCTCCGTGTGCCTCTCTGCCCCTGGCCCGGCTCCCTGGGGAGCCCTGGCCCTGGCAGGACAAAAGCACGGGGCCTGCTCTCTGCCCTGCCCCGCCACCCATGGCCCAGGCAGGGGCCTCTGCGGCCCTAGGGAAGGAGATCTGGAAGGGAGCTGGGTCTACATGCCCACTCCTGTGTCATCTTGCCTTGTTCCCACAGTTATGAGAAGCGGCTGTACTGAGGACGGCGGTGGAGGCCAAGGCAGTGGAGGGGGCATGCCCTCCGGACCCCCTTCGGGCCCAGCCTCCCTCAATAACTGAGAGGCCCACAGATTTGCACTACAGGTTCCCCAGCTCCTGTCCAGGGAGAGAGGAGGGGACAAGGGGTCCCCAGGGGCTGGCAGTGCTCCCTGGGCACCCCTGCAGTCAGGACTGCTCCTGGGCCAGGCTGCCATGGGAGCCCCCAGGGCCCCCCTTCAGCACCCCAGTCCAGCCACCAGGCTCTCAGGCCTTGTGCCTGCCTCAGGTCTTTCTCCCCGCAGCCTGCTCCGGCCGGCTTGCACCCCAGGCAGGTAGCCCCTCCTGGCTTCTCCTGTAGGGCACCCCCCCCTTCCCAGGAAATGGTGCTCTCCTGGCCCTGCCTCTGGCCCATCCTGGGCTGCCGCCCCCTCAGCCAGGTAGCACTTCTGGACTCCTGGCCCAGGCCAGGGAGAGGTCTCTGCCCCCTTCCTCTGGCCCCCAGGCTGTCCTGGCCCCTGCCTCTCAGGCCACTCCCCCACCCCTGGCCCTGGGGAGGAGGCCGCCTGTCCGTCATTCCTGTCCTCCGTCATTCCTGCCCTCCACCATCCGCAAGTGTACCATTCCTGCCCTCCTCTCAGCTGCAGTCGAAGGCTTTAACTTTGCACACTTTGGGGTCACATTGGCGTCGTTGTATATTAAATAATCTGAATAAATCAAGCAGGTCTCAATGCTTCAGCTGTCCTGTCTCTGTGTGCATCCTTGTGGGCTGTGATCGGGGCCCCATCAGAGCCAGGCTGAGGGAGGTGCCAGGCCCAGCCCCCCCAGGAAGGTGATGAGGGCATCATGGTGCTAGCACGGGTGGGCTGCATGGCTGGAGGCCTCCCAGGCCTGGGCCCACACCGGTGTGCCCGCCTGTCGCTAGTTAGCCAGCAGCTCCTGCAGGTGGGCGGTGCTGCAGAGGGGGTCTTCACTGGCTGTAGAAGACGAGCAGGGGAGGAGGGGCTCACAAATGGCTGCCAGAAAGCGCCCACTGCAGCCTCGTGAGGCCTGGTAATGCCGGACAGTGCAGCTGGGGCACAGGTGGAAGTAGAGCAAGGCTGTGGCCCTCACCGTGGGGCCCAGGGCCTGAGGGCCCATCAGCTGAGACACACCTGTAGCAGGAGGCAGAGGGGTGAGCCCTTGTTCACGTGCAGCGCAGGCTTGCTTCCCGGCCTCAAACCCCTCGTGGCGGGACAGCACTGACACATGGGCTGCTGGATACCCCTAGAGTTGGGGGTCCTGGGGCATTGGCACTGCCTTCCTGTGCTTCCATTGTTGTTGGGCAGTGGGCACATGCTGTCACCATGAGGCACAGGCACTCAAACAGGCATAAGCAAGGAAGATGGCCTGGGAGGCTCTGGCAGCGGGAATTAGCAGAGTGAAGAAGGCCGTGGTCTGGGGGTAGTGAAGAGCTGGGACATCCCCATGACTACAAGGAGGAGCTCCCGTAGCCCACTGTCACACACACCATGCCAATACCACCCTCTCCCAGGCCCTTCCTGATAGCGCTTGGTTAGGGGCCAGATATCTGTGAACAGTGTCTAGGGCCAGCCTTTCACTATGGCATCTGCCAGGGATGGGAAGGAAAGAGCTGGAAGGCAGAACTGTTGGGTGTGCTCAGGGCTGTATCAACACCTGCCCCAGAAGCTATTGCACAGTGAATGGGTCATTGGGAGTCCTGGAGCCCTGGCTGAGCACCTAAGGGGGGTGACCCACTGGAGGGAGAAGGAACCAGGATCCCAGTAGATGATCCTAGGGGATGAGAGAGGATAGGCCACAAAGAGGCCATGTTTTGTGGTTTGTCTTGTACATCTGTTTACAAAGCCATACAGGAAGCAGCTTGGCCAGCAATTGAGATGGAATGATTGAAGGTTTTAGGCAATGCCAAGTCACTGCATCAAGGGTGTGAGTGGCTTGAGGGGAGAGCTACTAACTGAAGAGTTGGAGGTTCAAACCCACACAGCTGCTCCGCAGGAGGAAGACCTGGTGATCTGCTCCCATAAAGACTACAGCCTGTGAGGCACTTCTACTCTGTCACATGGGGTTGCGATGAGTTGAAATCAATTTAACAGCATCTAACAACAAGCGGAACGGGTTACCTTGTAAGACAGTAACAACACTCCATTCCTCGAGGCATGGCAGCATTATCTGGCCCTTCCAGAGGGAGTTTGCTCCTCTCTCTTCCGTGTGTTTCAGAATCACCTGGAGAGCTAATAACATGCCCAGAGGCCCAGGCTTGCTGAGTAGGATGGGGCTTGGGCCCCTGAATTTGGGCTCAGTCCCCCAGGCGAGGATGCTGATGCATAGCAGAGTTTGAGAATCCCGGTTTTAGAGGAAATTAGGGCTTTGAAATGGGTTCGGTCTGGTTTGAACCCCTGCCGAAAATCTGCATTTCTAACAACTTCTCAGGCAATACTAATGCTGCTGGTTAGGGACCAATCCTGAGAACCACTCCTAGAGATGTGGGTCTCAAAATTTACCATACATAAGAATCACCTGGGGATTTTGTTAAAAGGTAGATTCTGATTCAGTATATCTGGGGGCAGAAATGCAAATTCTCAGCAGGGGTTCAAACTGAACAAACTGGTTCAAAGCCCTGGAGGAAATCCATGAATGCAGTTCTATGATTTCCGTGACTCTTTCCAAAGCTGCGGACTAAGAATTTCAGGAGACACAATACCTACCCCATGGTCTCCTTGTGAGGATTATGTGAGAGAAAAAGGAGAAAGTTATAGGTGTCTGTAACTGAGTCTCATCAGGTCCCATTTGCACCCCCCTCCTACCAGGAATCCAGGCTGGAAATAAGTGCAGGTAGGGCTGGGCCTAGACAACACCTCACTCAGGGCGTTAAGTCCAGCCACTGTTGGGGAGGCCCAGATGGGACAAAGGAACAGATGATCTGGGTAGGAAGGCCACATCATGTGGTCATTTGGGACACACACTGATTACAGGCCCCTTGGCCAGCAAAATGGCGTATCCCCCGGCGTCTAGCCTGAGTGTGTGGCCCAGGTGCCTCCTCCCCTCACCCTGGCACACTCACCCAGCTCCATGCAGTCCAGGCTGCCCACCACCAAGCTGTCGAAGACGCGGCCCCGCAGCTGCCCCACCATGCTGCCGTGGTGCCCCAGGTCTCGGATCATGAGCAGCAGCATCTGTGTGAAGGTGTAGCCGCCCAGAGAAAGGGCGTGCACCACCAGCGGCTGGCCGGCCAACACCCCGGGCGCCTGCAGCAGTGCCAGCAGCCGGGCAGCACGCCCCAGGCCCCAGCGCGGGCACAGGAAGTGGCCCAGTGCAGTCTTGCCAGACAGCACTTTGAAGCCACGGGCCAGGTACAACTCCAGGTGCTTGGCCTGGGCAGCCGGCCGCGCACCCAGCCAGGGCAGGAGCAGGAGCAGCAGGTGCGGGCTGGGGGAGCTGGGGGGAGCCTGGTGGGCCCGGCTTGCTGTACAGGCGGATGGAGCGGTAGCAGCGAGGCTGGGGCTGTCGACAAATCTGGAGCTCCCAGAGGGACAGAAGGGGAGGCGTGGCAGGTGGCCCCGGCCTCTGCTGACCGAGAACAGGGTCTCTCAGATGGTGCGGCCTGGTAGTTTAGGAGGGGCCAGACCAGCCTCTGAGGCCCCTTTCAGCGCCTGCGGTCTGGTGCCGATCAGGAAGTGGGCAGCTGGCCTGGAGGAGGGTCAGCATCCCCTGGGTCTGATTCGGCTGCCCCCGGCCGTGTCTCCACCCCTTTTCAGCACTTCGGGAGTAGGGTCCAGCTGGGTCCAGCCATGAGGAGAGGGGTGTGGGGCTGAGGAAGGGGCTGAGGGGAGAAGTGGAGTGGGGGAGGGCTGCCCCCATCCCTTTCCCCCCCTCCTAGCTTTTTGTTCCCTCAGGATCCCTCCTGGTTTGCAAGGGTCTGACCCCACCCCCAGCCTCTTCGGGCTCCACCCCTCCCTCACACACAGGTCCCCTTGTTAGAGGGCTGGAGGACCAATTCTATTCCCCCCCCATCCCTTGTCTTTCCAGCTGAGGAGAGTTTTGAGGTGGAGATCTGGTCAGACTGTCGGGGTCACAGCGTCCAGCCCACTGCAACCTCCCCAAGGGCCAGCTGCTAGCCCTGGACACAGCCCTCACCCCTCAGCCCCCTCCTCATACCTCAGGACAGGCGCCTGCCTTCAGGAGCAGGAGTCACCGCCATCAGCCGCCTCATCTTTACCTTCAGGCTCAGCTCAGTAGAGAAGAGAGGCGGGGTCAGGGACCCAGGAGACCTCATCCCCAGCCTCTGATGCACCCTCCTTAATCTCATTGGCAACATCAGCTTCTGGGCTGAGAGCCAGGGTGTCTGGCTCCCGGCCAGCCATGCCCTAGCCCAGCTAGAGCTGAGAGAGTGCCTGGGTAACATGGGGCAGTATTAGCGCCCCCTCACCCCTTGTGCCTCAGTTTCTCTTTTTGTGATCCTAAACAGGGAAAGAGGAGTGTCCCCCAGAGGCACCCCAACAGCCTGACCTCTCACCTCTGAATTTCAGCCCTCACCTTTCAGGGTAGGCTGACCTCAGGGTGGGCAAACCCAGGGGCTGCCTGGCCGGGAATCACAGTCCTGGTCCCCCAAAGCAGAGCGTCTTTCTGCTTCTCTCTCCTCTGCCCAGTGGTTCTCTTCACAGGCTCTAGGGAGCTTGTCTGACAGGCTGCAGGCAGTCACTCTGGGTGGGTGAGGGGATAGGAAGGCTATCACCAGAACAAGCCAGGAAGTCAGGACGAGGGGCACTGAGCCCAGAGGGAGGAGCGAGCAGGAGGGGGTGTTGCATAAGGACCTTGCTGTGACCCCACACATCACACTGCCACCCCTAGCTTTAACCTCTTCATCCCCACTGCGCCCTCCTGGTGTCCGCACTGCAGAGCCTGAGCTTCAGGAAGCCCACACTAGCAGGAGTCCCGCCCCCTGTCCTCTTCCCTTCTGTGCGGGCAAGGACATTTGCTCCCACCCTCCCCATGGTCGGCGTGCTCTCAGCTCCTTTTCGTGCCACTGGTCTTGGGGAAACTCCAGGGATGAAGATGAGTGAAGACCTTTTATGGTGGAGATGCTAGGGGGAGAAGCGGAGCGGGCAGAGGCGTAATCTTCCTTCTCCAGCTCCGGGCTCTGGGTCTGGTCGGGGTGCCTTGGAAGTAGTGCTACACTGCATCCAGCAGATGGCGCCAAGGCTCATTGACCTGAGGGACCCCAGGGAGCCTGGAGTGGGGCAGTTTCCCAGGCAACAGGCTGCATTTCTGAAAGCCTTGCAACCATGGATGTCCACATCCATAGTAAAATTTGGCTTCTGGAGGAAAGGAGGAGCTTGAGGGTAAAATAATCCAAGTCGCAGAAAGGAAGAAAGGTTGGCTGGGAGTGAGGAGAATCTTCTTAAAGACCCCAGTTTTTCGCCGCCATTTATGGCTACTCTGCACCAGTCTCTGATCTGGGTCATCTGTCCACAGCAACCCTATAAGACAGTAATAAATGTCCCCAAATTACAGATGGGAAAAGTGAGGCTCAGAGATACAGAGTGACATGCCCGAGTCACCAGCTGGTAAGAGGCAGACTAGGTTAGGAACTGGGCTGGCTTGGGTGTCCACCCCTCCATACCACTCCACCTCCTGGAGGCAAAGTGTCCAAGCCCCCCAAGTGCAGGACTGGATTCTGGGAAGGGGAGAAGTGGGACAGGACTCGGTTTTAGGGATCGTCCAGAGAGGAGATCGGCTTCACCTGGGCCAAGGGCAGAGATTTGAAGGGTGTGAATTTAGCTGAATTATCTAATCTCTGCTCACTCCATAGGAGTCCCTGGGTTGTGCAAATGGTTAATGTGCTTGGCTGCTAACCTCAAATTTAGTGGTTCACGTCCACCCAGCAGCTACTCTGAAGAAAGTCCTGGTGATCTACTGAAAAATCAGCCATTGAAAACCTTATGGAGCATAGTTCTACTCTGACACACATGGGGTCACAATGAGTTGGACTTGACTCAATGACAACTAAGATCTCATCCAGCTGTCTGCTCAAAGTCTCCACCTGGATATAGAACAAGAATCTCACACTTAATTAATACATACTTGTGACTTCCCTGCCCCACCTCCCAGACCTGCTCCTCTTGAAGTCTACCCCATCTCAAAACATAGCAATTCTATTCTTCCAGTTGCTCAGATTAAAAAACAAAACAAAAAAACCTTGGTGTCATCCTTGACACCTCTTTCACACTCCACATTTAATCCATCAGCAAACCTGCGGGCACTACTTTCATAATACATCCCCCGTCAGACCACTTCCTCCCATCTCTCCCCCAACAACCTCATCCAAGTCATCATCCTCTCTGTCCTGGTTATTGCAAGGGGCTCAGGTTTCCCAGCCTCCACTGTGTCCTCCCTCTAGAGTATACTCAACACAGCAGCCAGGGTGAGTCTTTTAAAATCTAAGTCAGAGCATATGATTCCTCTGCTCAAAACCCTCCAGTAGCTTCCCATCACACTCAAAGTGAAATTCAAAGTCTTGACAGTGGCCTACTGGCCCTTCATGATCCAGCCCCCAATGTCCTGGACTTGATTTCCTATCCCTCTGCCCTCACCTGTTCTGTTCTAGCCACGCTGGCTCCTTGCTGTCCTTGAAGGCCCCCACCAAGCAGATGCCCTCTCCTTCCCCCACATACCCTCACGCTCCCTCCCTCACTTCCCTGACGCCTCACTCCAGTGGCATCTTGTTAGGGACCTTCCCTGCCACCCTGTACAACGTAGCAAACATCCCTCTTTCTCACACTCCCTCTTTGCACTCTCTTTTCCTGCTTGATTGTTTCCCATGTTGTATCACAAACATACTCTCTGGTTATATGTATATTGTCTGTTTTTCTCCATTTTGTCCATTGCTTTGTCTTCAACCTCTAAAACAGTGACCCTGAATAAATACTTGTTGAATGAATGACTGAATAAATGAATGAACATGTCAAACACATATTCGTCACCTGATACGTACAGTAGGAGTCCCTGGCTAGTGCAAAGGGTTAAATGCTTGACTACTAATTGAAAGGTTGGTGGAAGAAAGGCCTGGTGATCTACTTCTGAAAAATCAGCCATTGAAAACCTTATGGAGCATAGTTCTGCTCTGACACACTGTAGTCTCCATGAGTCAGAATCAGCTTGGCCACTGTTTCATCATTATTATTATTTAATATGTACAGTAAGTGTAGCGGTGCTGAGGGCGCAAAGATAAACAGAACCCTGTCCCCTTGGGAATCAGCACCTAGTAGGGCAGACACGATTTCTTTTGTGTTTGTTGGCAGTAGAGTATGTAGGTAGGGGTACTACCGGACTGGCTGGCCTGTGATGGTTGGCTCTTGCTGGATGCCGTGTTTCCATGAGTTCTCTCAGTTAATGCAGCCCTGTGAAGTGGGGACGGTTATCATCCTTGTTCCCAGAGGAGAAAAGAGATCCAGGGAGGCAAAGGGATTTCCCTAAGGTCACCCAACTACCCTCCTCACTGACTGTCTCACCCCTAAGTCCCTGCTCTTCTCACTACCCTAGATGGGTCAGGAGAGCCAGGGTTGGAGAAGGAAAAAGAAGAGGAGGAAGAGAGTCTCCCAGGGTCCCCTGGGGGAGCTTCATGTCCAGCAGGAGAGGTAGTGCAAGACTGAGCTGGCGGGAGGCTGGGGACAGGGTGCCTGGCCAGCCCCTGCTGGCCTCTGCCCTTTACTCGTATGTCATTCCCCTCTGCAGCCCCAGGAGAGGGGAGGGGACTGCCCCCCTCCCCCCGGCCTGGCACCGGCCTGGCTACCCCGGGCTCCCTTTCTGGCTCAGTCAGGCATGTAACCCCCGGGCTGACAGGCGTCCGGACACCAGGGCAGCTGCGGCTGGCCAAGGGTGAGGTCACAGGCTGAGCTCTCTGTGCAGCCCCTCTGCCCCATCCCAGGCTTGCTCCTTGCCCCGCTGGTGGCAAAATTCCCCTCGGCCCTCCCTTCCACAGCCGGGCTCCATCCCAGCAGTCTCCAGCCTCTTCTGGCCAGGCCTAGTGCACTATTAGCTTCCCATTGCTGCTGTAACAAACGGCCACAGACGTAGGGGCTCAGAACAACACAAATTTATTATCTTACAGTTCCGGAGGTTGGAAGCCTCTATGGAGCACAGTTCTACTTCATGCACAGGGGGTTGTCATGAGTTGGGGTCGCCATAAGTCAGGGTTGCTACAAGTCAGGGTCAGCTTGACAGCAACTGTTTTTCTTTTCTTTTTTTTAACCATCTGAGCATTTATTCACCTCATTTTACAGCAACTGGTGTTTTAGAGGGTCTGGGCCCACCTTAGGAGCTGTGGTGGTGTGTGGTGGTTAAGCCCTCGGCTGCTAATCAAAAGGTCCGCGTTTTGAACACACCAGCTACTCTGTGGGAGAAAGATATGGCAGTCTGCTTCCATACAGATTTACAGCCTTGGAAAGCCTACGTGCAGTTCTACTCTGTCCTATATATAGGGTCACTATGAGTAGGAACTGTCTCGATAGCAGTGGGTTTGTTTTTTGGGGCGGCCACCTTTGTCACTTTCTCCTCCTCTGCAGTCATTCAGTGATTCAATATTTGTTAAGCTCCCTCAGCAAGCCATTTTCTACCTTCCCTCTGCCGTCTTCATGGGCCACGAGAGGCTGGGCAGGAGCAGCAGTCCCCCTGCCTCTCCCTGGCAAAGCCCATCCCTTACCTGGGTGCCAGAATGGAGTGGGCTCTCCTCCCCTCAGATTCTCCATGTCCACCCTGGGTTCCCTCACCACCTCCTGAAGTCCCCCCGCCCTAAATCTCCATAGTCCTACCCTCTAAGCTTCTCCTGTCCTTAGCAAACATGACCTCTCTCCTCTCAGCAGAGGCCCAGCCAGTAAAGAAGGTGGTCATCTTCACAGCTTTGCTCCAAGCAGGCTGATTCAGCCATGTCATTAGGATTCCAGGATTTGGGATGGAGTTCCACACATGGCTTATTTCACCTTGTAAAACAGGAAGTGTGTTTTAAGCAAGCTGCTCACATAGCCCAAGGTACTGGTATTTCCGGTTGGCCCCTTTACCCACGCCCTTCTTCGTAGCCGGCTTCCCCACAGGCAACCTGATCGGGGCCACACCTGTTGCGGGGGGGGGGATAGGTTCACGCGCGCTGGGGCTGGGGCTGGTGTGCCCGGGGGGGGGGGGGGGGGGGGCGGGGCTCAGAGTGCAGAACACAGTGGTTTCTACCCACAGCCTGCGTTCCCCATATCACACAGGAGAGAGGGTGAGAGGGTAGGGCGAGGAGGGAAAGAGAGGGCAAAGGGACTGAGGTCATTGGAAGGGCTTGCTTGCTGGGTTCCTCTCTTCTCCTCGAGCCACCCAGGCACGGAGCATGCCCTGCATACCAGAGCATGAATGTCCCCTTCCTCATCCCCTGCCTCGCCTCCCTGCCCAGCCCCTCTTGTAGGTGATACACGTCAGTAACCCTGCCGTTTACATAATGAAGGTGGCAGAGCTCAGAGGAAACAGGGAGGAGGGCCAGACGAGGGACCAGAGATTTCTCCCCGCTTTGGCAGCAGGGGGAGCAAGACTGGCAGAGGGGATTTGGGGGGCGGGGAGGAATTTCCTCTAGCGGCAGAGGGACGGAAGGTGACTCCCCCATGGACAACCTGACTTGGCCTGCTGAGGGGGCTGACTTCGTAGCGCCGTCGTAGCCCTTGGCCCGCAGCCCCTCGGCTACTCCTCTCTGACCTCCAAGGACCTGAGGGATGGAGACCTCGTCGGGGCGGCACTCAGGGCAGCAGGTCACACACCCCTGCTGCGGAAACAGCTGAGAGCCCAGCACTTGTGGAAAACCTTCAAGCTGTCAAAAAGCCAAAGTTCAGCTGGGGTTTGGTCATGTGGGAGGAGGGGCAGGGATCATGGTGTCCCCTGAGTCTGTGCATGGTGGTCTGGGGGTGTCAGTGGCCCTGCCAGGAGGGGCGGGACTAGAGGCCTCTGCTCTAAGCAGGCTCCTTCTTGCCGGGACCTGGGAACCAGGACAGTCTTCCCTGGGGCCTTTTCTGCCCTAAAAAACTTAAACAGCTCAGCCTTACAGATGGCATCACAGCTCCTACCAGCCACCAACCTCCTCGCCTCTATCTGCAGCTTAGAGTGCTCCTTGTAGCCCATTCCGTGTAGGGAACCCTCCTCTCTCAGCTACTTGTATCTCTGGCTTGTCCCACCTCCCCCCCCCACAAATCTCCTCTGTTCCCTGACCCCCAACTTCTCCGTGTCTTCCATTCCCCCAAGCAGCTTAATTTTTCCCCTCCTGGAGCCATAACACCATGGTAATGATAATAGCAAACCCTTCCGTAGCATTTCTGTGTCCCAGGCACTGTTCAAAGCCCTTTGTTCATGTATTAACTCAATGGTCCCGATAACTCTATGTTAAAACTGGTTACCATCAGGTGAATTACAACTCCTAGTTGCCCCATGTGTGTGTCAGAGTAGAGCTGTTCTCCATAGGGTTTTCAATGGCTGATTTTTCAGAAGTAGATCACCATGCCTTTCTTCCGAGGAGCTGCTGGGTGGACATGAACCACCAACCTTTAGGTTAGCAGTTGAGCTCGTTAATCCTTTGCACCACCCAGGGACTCCAAAAGTCAATGAGGGAAGCACTATTGTTATCCCCATTTTGCAAGTGAGGAATCTGATGCCCTGGGAAACGGTAAGGCTGGCCTCAGCCTAAGGACTGCACAAACAAAGAGACCCACAGAGCAGCTGTCCTTGTCAAAAGATGACAACACCGTTCTTTTAGTTTAATTACAAAGTAATGTGTGCAGCAGACACGCCTGACCCTTGCCCTGTCCAGCCTTGATCCCCAAGAGCCAAAGACACCAAGAGATGAAAAGCAGGAACACACTGGAAGAACCCTTTGCTGACCTTTGCCAGCTCTAAGCCCCGAGGACAAGCTGCAAAGAGAGGAAGGATGGGGGACAGGGGCAGGGCAGGGCAAAGATGGGGACAGGGGTAGGTCAGGATGAAGACGGGGGACAGGGGCAGGGCAGGGCTCCGAGGTCCCAGTCTGTATTCCTCAAGCCGCCTCCCCTGCCCCTTACCACTCTGCTTCTCATGCTCCCCACGTTTCTTCCTCTCTCTTGGAGCGAGCAGGCGGTCACCTGCAGCCACTGGCCCTCTGGATGCTGGGGAAGGTGTTCTGACCTGCCTGGGAGGGCACAGCCCCACAGAGCTGAGCTGAGGTGTCCTCACCCCAGGCCTGTCCTTTCTCGCTAATTCCTGCCATGACCCTTCTATCTCGTCTACACCCCCCACCCCCCAAACCAACTCATCTTCGTTTCCCCGTACTGCTATAACAGAAATACCACAAGGGGGTGGCTTTAAAGAACTGACATTTATTTTTTCATAGTTTAGGAGGCTAGAATTCTGAATTCAGGGCGCTAACTATAGGGGAAGGCTCTCTCTCTCTCTGTCAGCTCTCTGTAGCCCCGGTGTTCCCCAGTTCCTTGGCAATTCTCACCTGCCATCTGTCTTCCCCTGTTCCTGCTTTCTTGTCTCTGTATCTGTGCTGCTCCTTATAACTCAGAAGCGATTAGGTTTAGAACACACCCTACACTGATAGGGGACCGTTAACATAACAAAAAAAAACTCTATTCCCAAACAAGATTACATCCACAGGAATAAGTGTTAGAATTTTAACACATATTTTAGGGGGACACAATTCAGTCTATGAGGAGTTCCTGAGTGGCTCAAATGGTTAAGCGCTTGACTACTGGCTGAAGGGTTGATGGTTTGATCCCACCCAGAGGTGACTTAGAAGACAGACCTGGCGATTTGCTTCTGAAATGTCACAGCCGTGAAAACCCTATGGAGCAGTTCTACTCTGCACACATAGGGTCCCCATGAGTTGCAATTGACTTGAAGGCAACTAACAACAACAATTCAATCCACAACACACACACAGACACCCACTCCCAGGTCCCAACCAAACTCCACTCTCTAGTGGCTGATGCTGAGTTCCAGGCTGTTGCAGGAGGGGGCTCAGCCCTGGGGGTATCCCTGGAATGGGCTCACCCTGTACCTCAGGACAGGAGAGAGTGAGAGAGGACAGCTGAACTCAGAAGGCTAGAGAAAGGAAGTGGGAACCAGGAGGCCCTTAGGGGAAGAAGATGTTAGCTAGGGCTGCCCAGAGAGGTGGAGGGACCCTAGTCTGGGGCCCAGGAAGATCACAGGATTCTTGGAGCATGGAAGTGTTTATGGTGTTGAGACACCCAAATAGCACATTTTTTGTGTGTGTGATTAAAAAGTAATATATAGGGGTGGGGCGGGGTGAGTTTTTGTTTGGGGGGCATTGAGTTTATGTTAATGGTGGTAGAATATTTTGGAAAAGGATAGCAATAATGATGGCACAACATGAAAAATATAACGAACGTCATTGAATTATAAATGTGGAAGTTGTTGTGTTGGTGAATGTTTTGGTGCATATATTTTCACCACAATAAAAAGAAAAAGTAAGGTATGTTCAGGCAAGAAAAGTAAGAAAACATAGAAAAATATAAAGAAGGAAATAAAAACCATCCAGTATCTTAACAACCTAAGATAACCAATGTTAAAATTTTGGTGTATTTTCTTTCTATTTTCTAGGTGCATACATGTATAAATATATAAATGTATTTCATTTTACTTGGATCCACAATCAACGCCCATGGAAGCAGCAATCAAGCAATCAAATGAAGCATTGCAATGGGCAAATCTGCTGCAAAAGACCTCTTTAAAGTGTTCAAAAGCAAAGATGTCACTTTAAGGACTAAGGTGCGCCTAACCCAAGCCATTGTGTTTTCAATCACGTCATACGCATGCGAAAGCTGGACAATAAATACAGAAGACCTAAAAAGAATTAGGAAACCCTGGTGGCGCAGTGGTTAAGAGCTCAGCTGCTAACCAAAAGGTCGGCAGTTCAAATTCACCAGGTGCTCCTTGGAAACCTTATTGGGCAGCTCTACTCTGTCTTATAGGGTCCCTATGAGTCGGAATCAACTCGACAACAATTTTTTTTTAAGAATTGATGCCTTTGAATTATGGTGTTGGCAAAGAATATTGAATATACCTTGGAGTGCCAGAAGAACAAACAAATCTGTCTTGGAAAAAGTACAGCTAGAATGTTCCTTAGAAGCAAGGATGGCCAGACTTTGTCCCACATACTTTGGACATGTTATCAGGTGGGACTATTCCCTGGAGAAGGACATCACGCTTGGTAGAGCAGAAGGTCAGCAAAAAAGAGGAAGACCTTCAACGAGATGGACTGACACAGTGGCTGCAACAATGGACTCAAGGATAACAACGATCGTGAGGATGGCGCAGGACCGGGCAGTGTTTCATTCTGTTGTACATAACGTCCCTATGAGTCGGAACTGACTCGAGGGCACCTAACAACAACATATAAATGTGACATGATATTATTATATACGTGTTTTTATACCCTGCTTTTTCCTTATTTTTTGTTGTTGTTGATATTTTAGTTCCCCCCATTTTGGAAAAATCAACTTTGTAACATGAGTATTTTTCCATTCCTATAAATCTTTGAAAACTTTATTTGTAATGGTTGCATTAGGGACGTACCAAAATTAATTTAGCTATTTCTCTATTGTTAGACCACATAATAACGCCCAATGTTTTGGTATTATAAATAATGTTGTTGCGAATATTCTTGTACTTACTTTTTTCCTAATTATCTTTTTTTTTACATAGGGTTGGTGGCTGGGAGAGGAATTATTGCATCAAACGTTATGAACTTTTGAAAAGTTTCTGGTGCCTCTCCTGCCTGGAGGCAGGATGAGAAGGCAGGAAGGGACAGGAGCTGGTTGGATGGGCACAGGAAACCCGGAGTGGAAAGGGGGAGTGCGCTGTCACATTGTAGGGATTGCAACTAGTGTCCCATGACAATATGTGTATAAAATTTTCTATGAGAGATTAACTTGAGCTATAAACTTTCACCTAAAGTACAAAATAAAAGTTTCTGGTGCCTGTTGTAAAATTATGTTTCAAAAGTTTGTACCATTTTAACTGCCCCAGCCATATATATAAATGATCAGTTCATATCTTTGTTAGCACTGACGAGTACTATGGAAGGGCGGAAAAAAAGTTGCCAATTTGACAGGTGAACACGGTGTCCAGTTCAATGTCCCTTATTTGACTGCTGCTCAGGTTAAGTGTTTTTTCATGCATTTATTGGCCATTGCTACGTCTCTAGTGAATTGTCTGTTCATCTCTACAGGATCGAAAGTCAGACTGCCTGGATCCAGATCCTGGCTCTGCCACTTCTTAGCTATGGGACCTTAGACAAGTCACCTAACCCCAGTGCCTCTGTTTTCACATCTAGCTATAAAATGGGACTCATGTTGTGAGGATTAAACGGGTTAACACATTCAAAGTACTTAAAGTACCGGTTGATGTAAACCGAAGAAACTACGTAGTTTGTAGTACCATCAAGCTGATTCTGACTCATGGCGGCCCCACGTGTTGCAGAACAGAACTGAGCTCCACAGGGTTTTCATGGGTGTGACCTTTTGGTAGCAGACCGCCAGGCCTTTCTTTCGAGGAGCCTCGGGTGAGTTTGAACAGCCAACCTTTCGATTAGTAGCCACACGCTTAACCATTTGCACCACCTGGGGACTCTGATGCAAACTAAGCGCTCCATAAAGTTTGGTTATGATTGTTATTGCTAATTTGATTGCAAGGAACAGATACCCAGTTAAGTTAGCTCAACTGAAGGGGACTTTGATGATGGGACATATGTGGACAGGAGCTGGAGTCTTGTGAGGAGCAGGGACAGCTCTGTCTGCTGTCTGTCCTTCTGTCTCTGTCTCTCTGTCTCCAGTACTCTCTCTGCTAGTAGGCGTCCTCTACTAACTCAAATTTTCTGGCTTGCGTATGAAGAACATGTACATGTTCTTCTACAAATAGGGGGCAGGGAAGGTGGAAATAAATAGATACGTTTCAACAGGTCAAGCAAGTTGGAGATGCCTATTAGACCTCTAAGTGGAAACATCTAATGTAAATGAACGAATACATACTATCCAAAAGAGCAAGTTTCCGCCGGGCATCCTGTTTGCCATCTTCTTTTTCAAAAGTTCTTGGGTATTTTTGCCTGATATTCTCCCAGATGTGCTTTAATATACTTATCTCAAAATTTTAAAAAACCTCATTAATATTTTAATTAATAGTACTAAACATATAAATCAAGTAGGCAAGAATTAATGGCCTTATAAAATATTGGGGAGTTCTATCCAGAAACAAAATTTGTTTCTTCATTCATTGTTATAGATTACGTTCTGTCCCCTAAAAGAGATACATTGAAATCCTAACCCCTGGGCTTGCGAATGTCACCCTGTTTGGGAATAGAGTTTTTCTTTTATTACGTTAATGAGATACACCAGAGTAGCGTGAGTCCTCAACCTAATCATTTCTGAGCGGTGTCTGATAAAAGGGAATATAGACACAGAGAGACACACAGCAGGGAAAGAACCATCTGAGAAACCCTTCACAAGCCAAGGAATGCCTGAGACTACCAACAAGGGGCGACACCCTCCCCTCCCAGAGCTGATGCTCTGAGTTGGAATTTTCACCTCCAAAACTATTCGACAATACATTTCTGTTCTTTAAAGCTACCTATATGTGGTATTTTTGTTATGGCAGCACAAGCAGCCTAAGACATTCATCAAGGTCTCTTTTATATCTCCCGATAAAGTTTTGTAGTTTTCTTCACATGCTTCTTCTCATTTCTCGATAAGTTTATTCTTTTCTTAATGCATTTTTCCTATGTTGAATAGGATTTTTCTCCTAATGCTTATATGGGGAAGTTATCGATGGGGATACTTAGCTTTCATCCAATGGTCTTTGTTTTTTTTCTAATTGTTTTCTGGCTGTTTTGCAACATAAATACCTTTGGCTTCTCTTACTCTTTTCCAGTATTTTCTGTCGTTGTTTTGTGCCATTGAGTTGATTGCAACTCATAGTGACCCTATAGGACAGGGAAGACCGTATAGGATTACAGCCACGGGGTTTCCAAGGCTGCAATCCTTACGGAAGCAGACTGCTATATCCTTCTCCTGAGGAGCAGATGGTGGATTTGAACCACCGATCTTACGGTTACCAGCCTAGCGCTTAACCGCTGCACCACCAGGGCTCCTTCCAATATTTTATACTTATTATTTCTCCTCCTGCTGCTGATGCTTCGCCTTCTATTCTAATCCTCTTCATCCTTCTCCTTCTTTTGTTTCCTGACTTACTGTACTGGCTACTACTTGCAAAACAAAATGAAATGTCAGCAGTGAGAGCCGAATCTCCCTTTGTCCCTAATTTTAACAGGAATTCCTTACGAATTTCACTGTTAAGTATGAGGTTAGCTGCTCTTTTGAAATAAATTATTATTAATTGAGAGAATATCCTTCCCTTCTTAATTTTTGAAATTTTGATTTCTTATCCAAGATGAAAATTAAATGTTACCAAATTCCTTTTGAGTATCTGTTAAAATGGTTACGTATTTTTCTTAGTGGGCCTAGTGATGTAAGGAATTATATTAATGCATTTAAAATATTTTATTGTGAGATGTATCATGCATTCAGAAAAGTTCATAAAAACATAAGTTAAAAAAAGAAAAAAGTGTACGAATTCTTCTAAAAAATAATAAAACGAACACCCATGTATCCACCATTATCAAAAACCGTTGCCATCCAGTGGATTATGACTCATAGTGATGCTATAGGACAGAGTAGAACTGTCCCATATGGTTTCCAAGGCTGCAATCGTTATGGAAGCAGACTCCATATCTTTCTCCTGCAGAGAGGCTGATGGGCTCAAACCACAGACCTTTTTGATTAGCAGCCCAGCACTTAAACACTGCTCCACCAGGGCATCTTATCCAGCACATAGATTAAGAAATAGAAGATGACCAGTATCTTAGAAAGCTCCCAGAGTTCCCACCCCAGTCATAACTACCTCCTCCTTGCCTTCTCCACCCGACGGAACTACTCTCTTGACTTTTAGGTTAATCCTTCTCTTGCTTTAATGTATGGTTTCACCACATATGTGTGTATTCCTAAACAATACTGAGAAGCAAGCATAATCCTAACTGTGAAAGGAAAGGACAATGGTGTACCATCCAGGAAAAGAGACGCTGAACACAACTGCTCGTCTTGGGGTGGCTTAAGCTTCCCTGAGAGTTTGCAAGACGCTTTTCTGGGAATGGCAGTGGGCACAGTCATGAGGGATCCTGGGAAACACAGAGCTCACTGGCAGGGCTGTAATGCCAACCAGACCTTGGACATCTGGCTGGAATATGGTCAGGGCAGTGGATTGCTCTGTGTTTTCTGCTTTGGAGCTCACTCCTGCCTCCCTCTCTCAGGAGTGGGTCAGAGCAGAACACTTCTGTGGGGCAAAGAATTTAGCTTTACCCAAAGTAAGGTGGCCTTTGTCCTTGTTCCTGAGAATAACCTTTGGAATAATTGGGGTGTCTTGGTCTGGGACTTTCGGGCCACACAGGAGGATTTGTGCTGGCAAGTAGGGGCTGGCCAAACCAGAAAAGACTCATCTGGGAGACTGATATCAGCTAAGCTGAGGAGGCATGATTGAGCCTATTATGCAGGACTGGCTGATAAAAGCCTAAACACGGAGATTCAGAGAGCTGCCTGGTTGGTGAAAGACATTCACACATCTGAGAGAGTAGTGCGCTCTTTGAGATATGGAAACTCTGTGTTGAGGACCCTCCCAGACCTTGCCTGTGCATCTCTTCCTTATGAAGATCCTGATTTGTATTCTTTCGCTATAATAAATCTGTAATCCTACATATATACTCTCCATGAGCTCTGTGAGTCGTTCCAGTGAGTTATCAAACCCAAAGAAGAATGGGGAGCCAGCAGGTGAGAGTGAGGGTGTCGTGTGGACTCCCAGACTTATAGCTGGTGTCTGCCTATTTGGCAGTCTAAAAGGATGATGTCCTTTTAACCTGTGAGATCTGCTCTAGCTCCACGTGACTAGGGGCCAGAGAAAGAGAGTGTGCCAAGTGGGTAGCTGGCGTCAGAAATGATTGAGAAGTGGGAAAGTGAGGACTGGCTCAATCTCCACATTTGGGGGATTGGATTCATGCTGATTCTTATCCATGAAGTTATCCAAGAAACTTCCTCAGGTCAGGCAGCAGTTAATGGAGGGGGGAACAGTAGCCTTATAGCACTTGGTCAAGATAAGGCAAGTACAAACATGTCTAGGCTCACCTAGACGTTATGGCCTGGTCCCAAAGACGTACACTTGGCCATGGGAATCTTGGTGATGACAGCTGTCAGCATGTCCACCTCCTGAGTTAGTCACACTGCTCCAATTTGTAGTGGTGTGCAACTGATGTCCTGGGATCTCCCTTCACCATCTTCCAAGGGGCCCCCCGGGCCTCTCTTGTGGTGGATCTCCTGTTTTCTGCATTCCACATCTTCCACTTTCTTGATTTACTCTGGTTTTGGTGGGATATTTTCTCTGGTAGCTTCTTCAGAAACTACGCATGGAAGCTCTTTTTTTTTCTCTGTCCTAATTACTTGATTGATAGCTTGGATGGGTATAAATTCTAGGTGAAAAGTCCTTTTTCTTAAGAATTTTGAAAGCATTGCTTTTGGCTTCTCGTGTTGCTGTTGAGAAGCCAAAGCCTTTCTGATAGCTGATCCTTTGTACATCCCTTGCTCTTTCTTTCTGAAAGTTTGTAGATTCTTCTCTTTAATTTGCCTTTGTGTGGGTTTATTTTTATTTGTAGTGCTGAGGACTTGGTGGACCCACCCTTATGATCTGGCAACTCATGTCCTTCAGTTACAGAAAATTTTCTCAAATCAGTTCCTTGATGATTTCCTTTCCTCTATTTCATTTGTTTTTTCATTTTGGAACTTCTATTCTTTTGATGTTGAACTCCAGAAATAGTGCTCTAATGTTCTGCTTTGTTATCTTTCCTCTCCTAAAATGTCTACTTCTTGGTATGTTTGCTTTACTTCTTAGGGAGATTTAATCAAATTTATCTTCTAATCTTTCTATTGAAGTTTTTGTTTCTATTGTCATGATTTTATTTTCTAAGACATCTTGTTTTTGTTGTTGTTCTCTGAATGTTCCTTTGCATAGCATCCTATTCTAGTTTCACGGATGCAGTGTCTTCTCTTATTTCTCTAAGGATATTAACACTGTTTTTGAAGCTTTCTTCTCTCTGCATAACCAATTAGTTACTTTTTCTAATTGTTTTGTCTTTCTCTTCAATGTTAGGTTTCCTGGATGTTTGGTATCCTTGGCTGCTGGTCATGATTAAGAGTGGGGGCTGGTCAGAAGCACTGAGCTCACAGGTTGGCTTTGCCACTTCAGGGTGATCTAGCTGGGATGTTTTGGAGAATGCTTTATGTCAGTGTCTTTAGTTCTTTCCTCTTGGGCTGATGAAATACCTCAGCGTAGAGTCTTCCAGTCTCCTACCTGGAGGGCAAAGGTCCAGCTGCCGGCACTTTGGGAGCCCAGTGGCAAAAGAAGGCTCAGAGTCTCTGCATTCAGCATTCCACATACTGTGGGCACTTAATCCCCATGTTTTCAGTATTTTCAATATGGTGTCTCCATTCACAACTGTGCCTGAAGCTTCCCTAATCCAGAAACCTTCTTCAGAGGAAAATTCTCCAAACTGGGATAGAGGAAGGACAGTTACCCAGTGGCTTGGAGTTAGGGAACAGATCTAGAGATTTAATGCCCTTTTTTCAGTGGACTCTAACTCACAGCAACCCCACGTATTTTAGTTATATAGTGCTGCTATAACAGAAATACTACAAATTGTAACAAATAGAAATTTATTTTTTCACAGTTTAGGAGGCTAGAAGTCTGAATTCAGGGCACTGGCTCTAGGGAAAGATGTTCTCTCTCTCAGTTCTGGAGTAAGGTCCTTGTCTCTTCAGCTTCTGCTTCCTGGTTCCTTGGAGATCTCAGTGTGGCTTGGCATCAATCTTCCCCATCTCTGCTCTGCTGGCTTGTTTAATCTCTTTTATATCTCAAAAGAGATTGACTCAAGATAACCCTACACTAATCCTGCCTCATTAACATAACAACCGTTTGAAACATAAGACTCTTTGAAACCTAGGAGGCTGTGGCCCCAACCCTTTGAGATCCAGGAGACCATAGCCCCACCCTTTGAAACTGAGAAGGCCCTGCTTCCCATGCCCCTTCCAACAGTTCTGCTGATCTCTGAGCTGCTCCAGGGATGGTCCTTTTCTTTTCTTGGAGGACAGCAGATGTAGCTCCTTTGATCTGTTTCCTGCCTGTAGAATCTCAAGAGGCAGACAGTGTTCTTTCCTTTTGTTCTTTCTCTGTCCCCTTCAGTCTAAGCTGATGGGTTTTCTGCTGTGGTAGTTGATTAGATTCATCAGTCACAGGCTTAATCTCTTTAAAAAAAGATCATGTAGCCGCACTGTCATGAATCGAATTGTGTCCTCCCAAAATTCGTGTGAACTTGGATAGGCCATGATTCCCAGTATAGCATGGTTATCCTCCATTTTGTGATCTGATGTAATTATATGTTATAAATCCTAGCCTCTATGCCTGTGATTATGGTCCTGTTTGGAAGTGAGTTGTGCATTATGTTAATGAAGCATGATTAGGTTATGTTAATGAGGATTAGGGTGGGATGCACCATCCTTGCTTGAGTCACACTTTTTATCTTACAAGAGATAAAAGGAGAGAGAAGTGAGCAGAGAGAAGAGACCTTTTACCACCAGGAAAGAAAAGCCAGGAGTGGAGCACCTGCTTTGGACTTGGGGTCCCTGTGCTGAGAAACTCCTAGACCCAGGGGAAGATTGATGCCAAGACCTTCCCCCAGAAACGGCAGAAAGAGAAAGCCTTCTCTAGAGCTGCGACCCTGAATTTGGACTTCTAGCTTCCTAAACTGTGAGAGAGTAAATTTCTGTTTGTTAAAACCACCCACTTGTCGTATTTCTATTATAGCAGCACTAGATAACTAAGATACACATCCTTGGTGAACGTTCTAGGACATATGTCCTTAGTTTGTACGACAGAATTTTCAAAATCTTTCTGTTCTCATTTTGCACACTTTGTTTTTTTTTTTTTTTTAACTTTAGCAAACATTTTTATTTTTATTTTTATTGTACTTCAGGTGAAGGCTTACAGAACAAATAGTTTCTCATGAAACAGTAGTACACATATTGTTTTATGACATTGGTTAACAACCCCACAAC
>NW_004444033.1:3242802-3246729 GCF_000243295.1 Trichechus manatus latirostris | reverse complement strand
GATGAAGGCTTACAGAACAAAATAGTTTCTCATTTAACAGTTAGTACACATGTTGCCCTATGACAATGGTTAACAACCTCACAACACATCAACACACACTTCGTTTTTTAAGTCCATCTTTTTTCTCTCACATTTTACTACAAGCAGCAAGGAGAAACCTTGTGGCCCCTTAAGATCTTGCTTAGAAATCTCATCAGCTAGATACCCAAGTTCATCACTTACAAGTTCTGCCTTCCACCAAACATTTGAACATAATTCAGACAAGTTCTTTGCTACTGCATAAAAAGCATCGCCCTTCCTCCATTGCCCAATCACATGTTCATCATTTTCTTTTAAAACCTCATCAGAAGTGCATTTAACATTCACGTTTCTAGCAGCTTTCTGTTGCTGGCGCTATATGTATTCTGTAAGACAATAGAGAACCTCTATAGCTCTACTCACTTCCTTCTGAGCCCTCATCAGAATTGCCTTTGAATCCATAATTGTACCAACAGTCTCTTTAAGGCAATCTAGGCTTTTACTATTAGGCACTTTAAAACTCTTCCAGTCTCTACCCATTATCCAGTTCTAAAACTCTTCTACATTTTAGGTATCTGTTAGAGCAGCACCCCACTCTTCTGGTATCAAATTCTGTCTTAGTTATCTAGTGCTGCCATAACAGAAATACCACACGTAGATGGCTTTAACAAACAGAAATTTATTTTCTCAGATTTTAGGAGGCTAGAAGTCCGAATTCAGGGCATTGGCTCTTGGGGAAGGCTTTCTCTCTCTGTCAACTCTAAGGGAAGGTCATTGTTTCATCAGCTTCTGTTTCCTGGTTCCTTGGAGATCACCATGTGGCTTGGCATCACTTTTCTCCCATCTCTGCTCTGCTGGCTTGTTTAATCTCTTTTATATCTTAAAAGAGATTGACTCAAAATACACCTTACACTAATCCTGCCTCATTAAAATAACAAAGACAACCCATTCCCAAATGGGATTATAACCACAAGCATAGAGGTTAGGATTTAAAACACATATCTTGGGGGGGACATAATTCAAATCATAACACCTGTGTCAGAGTAGAACTGTGTTCCATAGAGCTTTTGGTGACTGATTTTTCAGAAGTAGATTGCCAGGTATTTCTTCTGAGGTGCCTCTGGGTGGACTTGAACCTCCAACCTTTCAGTTAACAGTCAAGTGTGCTAACTATTTGCACCACCCAGGGACTCCTCTGATGCCCTAAAAGCAAATCAAACCCGTTGTCGTTGAGTTGATTCCGACTCACAGCAACCCTATAGGACAGAGTAGAACTGCCCTATAGGGTTTCCAAAGAGTGGCTGGTGGATTTGAGCAGCTGACATTTTGGTTGGCAGCCACGCTCTTAACCACTGCGCCACCAGGGCTCCTCTAATGCCGTAGTCCTCATTTCAGCACCCTCTTCACCCACAGCTCCAGAGGTACCCTGGACTGGGATTTTCTGTGCCTGCTGAAAACCTTGCAGTGTATATATCAAGTTGGCTCTCGGTTTTCTCCACTGCCATTTTGATATGTCTCTTTCCTTTGGGCTGCTAAGGCAGGGACCACATGGCTATCTCCCTTCCTGCTTCCACAATTCCGTCACTGTGGTCCCCTTTCTGTACTCCCCATCCTTGTGGGCTTATATCTTGATTTTAAAAACTCTTTACTGACATTTTAGTGGAGTTTTGGGAAGGAGCGAAATTAGAAGTATGTATTCACTCACCATCTAAACCCAGAATCCTAACTTCCCTTTTTAATGTATTTTTGCATACAATTCCTAGGAGAAGCCCCACTTGGTCATGGAAGATTGCTATTTTAATGCACTGGGGGTTGTTTATTTCTGTCTTTCCATTTAGAAGTCTTCAGTGAACATGATTAGCAGGAAATGAACCTTTCTACGAGGAGGATTCAAGGAAAATGTCTCCAGCAGAATAAGTATATTAGAGAAAAACCAGAGACTAAATCACGGTATGTGACCTCCAGGCAGCCCCTAAAGAGACACTATAGTGATTCCTGAGGATGCAGAGAGGGGTGTCCTTTGCAGTGTTTTGCTTAGGCACCCAGAATAAGTCCCAGGCTGCCCTGTTGACATACCAATTGGTGGCCTGATTTCATCTTACATCAATTGGGGGCTCTGTTATAAAAGAGGGAGTCCTGCATGCCTTTCTGAAATGCAACCCATTGCCCAAATAGGCCCCCAAATCATTCACTCATTTGTTATTTATCAAATATTCATTGAGCAGCTACCATGGGCTAAGTGCTCTGCTAACCACTCCCCCACCAAAAAAAAAAAAAAAAAAAAAAACAAGAAAACACAAAACTCATTGCCATGGAGTAGATTCTGACTCATGGTGACCCCGTGTGTCTCAGAGTAGAACTGCACTCCCTACTTCTGACTCAGGGCGACCCCATGTGTGTGAGAGTAGCACTGCACTCCATAGAGTCTTCAATGGCTGTAATCTTTCAGAAGTGGATTCCAACTGCCAACCTTTCAGTTAGTAAGCCAATAATAAGCTCATAGCAAACCGTTTGTGCCACCCAGGAAAGTGCTATGCCAGCTCTCAATAACTGCTTTTATTCCCAGACAGAACCTGCCCGAGGTAACTCTTTAATCGACTCCTCCACCCAAGACGACAGAAAGGGAGGTGTATAGAAGGAAAGGGGGTTTTCAGGGCCACATCCATGGCTGTAATGTGGTCTCAATAATTCCTCTCTCTGCAGCCTGTGATGAGGAATAAGTGAGAGACTCTTACAAAGAAGCTAGCACGGTGCTTGCACACAGTAGGACATCTGGTTTTTGAGGGCCTCAGGTGTTTTATGTTCTCCTGATACTTTTAAATACTGGCATCTTGGGTGGAACATTTGAAGGGACTTAGAGACTCAAAACAACATAAATGAGCCAAAAACAAAACAAACTGTAGGGTTTCCAAGGAGCAGCTGGTGGATTTGAACTGCTGACCTTTTGGTTAGCATATGAGCTCTTAACCACCATGCCATTGGGGCTCCATAAATGAGCCAGTACTACTTAAATCAGTCCCTACTACAGCATAACAGGGTCCATGAAATACCCAGTAACTGCCTGTTCTCTTGGTTGTGTTCAACTCGAGTCAGCCTTTGCCGGGGCGCTCATGTTCCCGTGAGGCTGCACACTCTTCTCTGAGTTTGCTGTTCTCCTCATCCCTCCTGTTTTGGAAACAAGTTGTAATCTTCTTCTCACCGGCAGTTTAGCTCACCATTCATTCAGGCAGACATTTCAGAACCTCTAAGTATTTTTGAGAGATCAGTTGGAACGTAAAGAAATGTTACACTCGGATTGACATTCGGCAGTTCACCTGTGAAGCAGTTGGAGGTGTCCTTGTGTAGCAGTACAACTGTTGAAAATCGCCAGGTGGTGGAAAGGGCAGGCAGAAACTGGGTTCAAATCGCTGCCAAACTGTCGTCTTGGCCAAATGTGTTAATTTCCTGAGTCTTCATTTTTCTGCCTATAAAATTCAGGTAATACCAGACATGTGCAGGCTTGTGGGGAGGACTAATGAAATAAGTGCCCATTACGCTTCTTCTGAGAGTAACAAAAACAAAACGGTTGCTAACCAGTCGATTCTGACTCATGGCGACCCCATGTGTTCAGAGAGTAGAACTGCTCCATAGGGTCTTTTTGGCTGTAATCTTTACAGATCGCCAGGTCATTCTTCAGCGGTGGCGCTGGGTGGATTCGGAACGGCCAACCTTTAGGTTAGTAGACGAGCGCAAACCGCTTGCGCCATCCAGGGACCTCTACTTGAGGTTGTTGTGGGTTTACGAATGTCGTGGCTCTAATCGCTCAGGTGCCATCCTGGGGCAAGCTAGGGGATGGGGTGGGGAGTGCTGTGTGTGTGTGTGTGTGTGTGTGTGTGTGAGCTCCCGTGTGTGTGTGTGTGTGTGTGTGCG
>NW_004444033.1:3233749-3242479 GCF_000243295.1 Trichechus manatus latirostris | reverse complement strand
GGCTCGGAGCCAGGAGGCGGCGCCGCGGGGAGGAGCGCGGCGCGGGAGAGCTCTGCGGACCCGAGCCGGCCGGGCAGCCGGGCGAGCCGAGGGGCGTCGGGGACTGTGATCTGCAGTTGGGGCTCGGGAGAGGACAGCGAGACCCGGCGGAGAGCTGCCCAGCCGGGCGCCAGGGCGCCGCGGCCGCTCCTCGGAGGAGGACTCGGCCGAGGAGCCTGCGGGAGGGCGCGAGCGGAGCAGGTCGGCGGGGCCGTGCTGGGGGCGTGTGTGTAAGTGTGTGTGTGTGTCTGCCAGCTTGTGGGGGCATGCATGTGGGGATGACAGCGTGTGATGTGTGTCTATACGGAGTGTGTGAGTTTGTGTAGGGGGTGTGTGTGCCTCTCTGTGACTGCACATGCTGTATGTGTCTGCTGTGAGGCGTGTGTGTGTGTGTGTGTGTGTGTGTGTGTGTGTGTGTGAGAGACAGAGAGAGAGAGATAGACAGAGACAGAGCTACAGACACGGAGAGAGAGAGGAGGCTGGGTGGGACCTCATGAGCTTGGGTCTCAACCCATGTAGGAGGGAGGACAATGTGTGTGTGTATATTTGCACGTGTGTGCATGCAGGGGTGTGTGAAGGGTGAGTGGATGAGTGTGTCACGGATGCTAGGTGTGGCCGTGTGTGTGTGATGTAAGGGTGCCGGGTGCACGTGTGTCACTGGCTCACCCTCCCCTCCCCCCACCAGATGTGTGTGCATGGGGGGTGCTAGAGGTTGTTAGGACTGTACAGCAGCAGCCCCTGCCGGCTTGCCAGCCTGGACTTCTTCCTCAGGGAACCTGAGATACCCAAGCTGCCCCTCCCCAAATACTTCTAAGGTCTGGGGAAGGGAGGGGCTGAGGGGACAGAGCCCTGCGTGCCTGGGGCTCCTGGCTTCTCTGGTCAGACCCTGGGCTGCCTTCCCAGCTCTGCAGTCCCTCAGCCCTGTCCTCTGCCCCTCGCAGGGCCCGTGGTCCAGTGGTCTGAGCGAGCCCCAGGGCCAGGTCTCAGACTGGGGCTGGAGGGTGGGTGCAGGACTAGGGTGAGCCCCATCAGTGAGGGTTTGCTTGTTCACAGTTGTAGTTCACACCGGGTGCAGGGCACACAGTCTGCCTCAATAAAGATTTGAGGGCGAAGGAAGGATGGGAGGAAGAGGGGAGGGAGTCCAAGTGCATCCTGTCTGCCACCAGTTGAGTAACGAGGGGAGCTGGATGGAGTCAGACCCAGCACCCAGGCTAAGCAGATGCGGGGCAGGGGTTTAAGAAGAGGGAGCCTGAGTGGGGAGCTGCAAGAGAGGGATCTGTGCAGGAGCCTGAATGTAGAGTTAGCGTGTCACCCTCTCCTTGGGCAGAACTTTGCATCCTGTCCACTCCTTCCCTTCCCTGTCCCTGCCACCACCACCCCCAGGTCTCTGGAATCAGAAGCCCCTCTCTGAGGCATTCGACCCTGGAAAGGGATGAGGGTAGCAGCCAGGGCTCATGGGGCCTCTCCTCTCTCCAGGACCCTCGTGCTCAAAGGTGCTGAAGACCTGAGACCCCTGCCCACTGAGGCTGGAACTGGCTCCCCCTGGAGGTGTGGGGCCATGGCAGGCCGTGGCTGTCTGGGGCTGGGAATCTTCTGCTGGGCCCTGCTGGCCGTCCCCGTGGGCCCCCAGCTTACCTCCCCCATCCCAGGTGTCCCTCTCACCACCCTGGGCCCCCCACCTCAGAGTGAGGTCTCAGTGCTGTCGCTCAACCTGGGACTTAACTTCAAATTACACCTTCGGGGACCTGCTGCTGCCTGGGGGAGCCCTGTCACGGAGACCCAGCAGGTGTCCCCCGGGCTGGGCCGGGAGCTGGAGGAAGAGGTGGACAGTGGGCTGAGGACGGACCCCTTTTGGGAACTTCTGGCGGGCTCCCCCGGAAACTCTCCCCCAGAGTGGGGCTCAGCTGAAGGCAGCTCTGTGCCCTGGGCCTCTTCCCTGCCGCTGGCGTCCACGGCCCCCTTCTCTGGGCCCCCGGCCCGGCCCACAGCTCCCTATCAGCCCTGGATGGGCACTGTGACCTGGGGCACTGCCCTCACAGCGACAGCGCCTCCATTCAGTGCCCCCAGACCCCACCAGAGCGAGCTGGAGCTGAAGCTGGATGTGGCACTGAGAGCAGGTGCAGCCCCTACGCTCGGGCACCGGACGCTGCCCCTGCTGCCCAGCCTGCGGGCCAGCCTGGCGGAGATTGCTGGGCGCCTGGGACCCTTTGGTGAGTACTGTCCCCGTCCGAGGGAAGTTCCTGCTGGGCGGCCCTGGCAGCAGGCGGCAGCTTCAGCCGGGCTCCTTTTGCAGGGTTCTTTGGCACTACCCTCTCCCCACTCCAAAACTTCTCAGGCCCGAGCCCCCAGGGCACAGCTACACCCCTAAGCTCTGCCTCCGGAGTTTCAGAATCTCCAGGTGAGTGTTCATTTCAACAGACGTTTATGGAGCACCTCTGCGTGCCGGGGGGCAGTGGGAGACCTGGACACCCGGCCAGTGCACCTCATGCACCGCCACCACCCATCTATCAGTGGAGGCTTGCATGTTGCTGTGATGCTGAACAGATTTCAGCGGAGCTTCCAGACTAAGATAGACTAGGAAGAAAGGCCTGGTGATTTATTTCTGAAGATCTGCCAGTGAAAACCCCATGGATCATGATGATCTGATCCTGTTGTACAGGGGGTCCCAAAACCCAATAGCAGCCAACAACTTGACAGCAGCCAACAACTGCCTGCCAGGTCCTGTGCTAGAGGCCTTGACTCGGTGGAGGCCTGCATTGTTCTCCTGAGCTCTGGCACACGGGCCGCTGCTCCCGTGCGGAAAGGTCCTCTCTGCCATGCTCAGTCTGGTTTGGTTCTTGCTGCCTTAGCTCATGATGTGCGTGTGGCTACTATTCCAGGGACAGTGGCTTCCTTAGGGTGAGCTCTGGCAAAGGACAGGATGTTCACTAAAGCCCCAGAGGCCCAGCACGGCTGGGAGGATGGCATTCAAGCTCCATGCGCTCCCTTTGTAGGGTTCTTTGGCACCTCTCTGTCACCTTCCCGACACCCCCTGGAGAGGAAGCTGTCAGGCCCAAGCCCGCTGGACCCAGCTGCTTCCTTGAGCTCTGCCGCAATTGCAACAGAGTCCCTAGGTAAGTGTTTATTTCATTTGAACTCAACAGTTATTTACTGAGCACCATGTACTACATACTAGTCAATGATTGGTGTTCTGGGACCCTTTTATTTCATTGCTATCATAATCATAATCACCATTATCTTCCTCCTCACCATGGAGATATATATTCGTGGTCTGAGAACAAGTGTCGCTGGGAAAGTCCCCCAGAGAGTTAAGTCACAGTCCTCTGGGTGTTTTGCAGTCACAGGCAGAGCAGGATGCAGAAAATGGATCAGGGACATACATCCACAGCACTAAGATCACCCTCACGCCAGTTGTCCTGGCCTGCCTCTCTTACCCCCACCCCAACCTGGAAGCTCTCTCCTTTGAGTCTGATCTGACATGACATGCTATCAGCTATGGGCAGAGCTGGGCCCCTCACTGGGAAGACATTGAAGAGGAGGCCATGAGCAGACAGGTGCCACCCTCGTTCAAGGGAGCCTTCCGGAACATGCACATAGACAAGCAGCAGTGCAGAGGATGCCATGGGCTCTGGAATCTTGCAGGCCTCACGTTGAATCTTACTTACTAGCTCAGTGGCCTTGGGTAGGTTATTTAACCTCTCTGAGCCCAAGTCTTCTCATCTATACAATAACCCAATTGCTATCAAGTTTACGCCAACCCATGGCACCCCGCGTGTGTCAGAGTAGAACTGTGCTCCACAGGGTTTTCAATAGCTGATTTTTTGGAAGTAGATCGCCAGGCCTTTCTTCTGAGGTGCCTCTGAGTGGACTTGAACTGCCAAACTTTCTGCTAGCAGCCAAGCCATTTGTATCACCCAGGGACTCCTTCTATATGATAGGGTTTAATAACAGTAGCAGTTTTGCAGAGTTATGATTAAGCTTCCAGATAATGTAAGAAAACTCCCGGCGTGATCCTGGACACAAATTAGAAGCTCACTAAATGGAAGCTATTAACCTTGTTTTCTCTCCCACTGGATCCAAATACACTTCCAGACCCCACCTCTCAGACACCCCAGTCCTGGGCCCCAGGATGCGGGGAACATCTTGTCCACACCAGAATACAGCCTGCAGTGGGGAGGGTACAGCTGCTATGGCAGAGCTTCTGACAGGTGAGGCCGAGGGAGCCATGCCGAGGGACTCCAGGCCCCGCTTTGCTTCTGTCAAAGCTTGACTGTGGCTGGGAAACCTCTCAGGCACCCTACACTGGGAACCAGCTCAGCAGAGGAAACCAGTGGCACCCCAACTTTTTCCATCTCCAGATTTAACACAACACCCAACAATCTCACTGGCTCCAGCGTGGTCCTTGCAGTCCCTCTGTGTGTTGCCGAGGAGCCTGCTATCCCTGTGAGTGGCAGTGGCAGGTTCTGCTGTGGGTGGGGGGCAGACTTTGTGCCTCAGGGGAAGGATGCTGGCGGCAGTCTGTCAGCCTGGGTGACAGCGCTGGCCAGGTGGGTTTAATGAGTCTGGACAGTGTCACAGACGGTCCAGCTTGACAGGCTGGCAGCCCCGCTCTCCGTCCCCTCCTTGCTGGAGGCTGCAGGAACCCAGCCTCTTCCTGGCTGCTCCTCTTGGATAAAGCCAGGAGGGCCTTTCTCGTCAGCAGTGTGCATGTGGGGAGGCGGAGGCATGCCGCACAATTAGGGGACAAAGGAAGTTTCTCCGCGTCTCCTCTAGGATCTTTCCATCAGAGGTGAGGTTAACCTTTTGCCCCTGGGGCTTCATTTGCATTAGGTCTCCTTCTCTAGGTGCCCATGAACAGAGCTTGGATTCAGCCAGGACAGTCGTCCAGTTTGGTAACATATTGAGAGACTTGCAGACCAGTTGATGAGTACCCACTGCCCTTGGCACCCTGAAGCTCCCCTCCACTCCCCAACCACCACCCAGGCTGACGTGTGTGTTCTGATTAGCTGATGCCTATGCCATTCCTGCTGTTAAATATTTTTTATGTCCCCCCCTGCTTTACAGTATCAATCTCGTTGACAGGGAAGTGGGTGTGGGGAACGGATGGAGTCAAGCCATGACTCGGGCTGCCACTTCCAGCATCCAAAGTGGAGCTGGGGTTCCCTGGTCCTTTGATCTGGGCAACTGGTGGATCATCAGGCCTGACTTTTTCATGAAGTGAGCCCGTCCCCGCCCCTGCCCCTCCCCAGCCAGCTCCTGCCTCACCGATTAGGTTACTCACATTGACATCCCATCTCTGCCCTTGTCCCTGAGGTCAAGAGGGGCTGCAGAGCCAGAGTGGGGCCACCTTGGAGGGGAGGCCTGCTCAGGGGAGGGGTCCTGGGAAAGGAGGACCAGAGATCACTATCTTCCGGGGGAGACTGTAGTCTCCTTCTGGGAATGTCTCAAATGGGGAGACAGGAAACAGATCAAGTGGACCCATCAGAGACAGAAGCTGGATTTTTTTCGCCCTGTTCTCACCCACACCTGGCCCAGTCCTGGGCACTTGGGCCCATGCTCTGAGCCCTGGAAGTAGTGCTCCTCATCCAGAACACCCTTCTCGGAGGCCTGGGCCACGCCTGTGTTTTGTCTGGAGTCCCTGGGGGGTGCAAATAGTTAAGCACTTGACTACTAACTGAAAGGCTGGTGGTTTGAACCCACCCAGAGGTGCCTCGGAAGAAAGGCCTGGTGATCTGTTTCCAAAAGGTCACAGCCTTGAAAACCCTATGGAGTGCAGTTCTACTCTACAACATGTTTTGCCTGCTTCCGGGTTTTGATTCATTTCCTGGCTTCTTATGAATGCTGAAATTTGCTCTAGTTGCCACAGTACTTCGGGACAGAGATGAAAGATGGGGTTCCCTGTGGCCCACTGGTGAACAGTGGAGTTGGAAGAGGGCGAGTTGGGCAGACCTCGGAGAACTACGCTGGTCTGCGACCCGTCATGGGGATGGTGCAGGGGCTGGCAGCGTTTGGTCCCGTTGTGCATGAGGTCACCGTGAGTCAGGGGCAGACCTGACTGCACCTAACAACAATAAAGGGGTGTTACCACAGACAGCAGTTTTTAGTTAGTTAAATCAAGAACTAGTTGGAGGCCAGAAGTGGTCACACTCACACAAACACAGACTGATAATTGATCAGGGATGAACACTAGCCAATAGTAAAACTGTACAAGACCCTTTGCCACTGAATCGATTCCAGCTCATGGCAACCCTACAGGACAGAGCAGAATTGCCCCATAGGGTTTTCAAGGAGCCGCTGGTGGATTCAAACTGCCGACCTTTTGGTGAGCAGCTGAGCTTTTAATCACCGTGCCACCAGGGCTCCTAGACAATAATAATGATGCCGATAACAGTCATATATTGAATACTTACCGTGCACCTGGCACTCCGAAGAGCTTTGCACGCATCGTCTCATTTATCTTTCTATCAGCCCTATGCAGTAGGTCTCCTACCCATTTCAGATTTGAAGACTAGGATGGAACTGGAACCATCCCACATGCTGCCATTTTTGTGTAGCTGGCAGTGAGCTGTGTGTATTTGATTTTTTGACCCCACCCTCACTGCCATCCCCATGTGTCTGGTTACATCCTCTCCTCTCCTCACTCCAGGGCTGCTTTCTGGCCCCTCACTCCTGTTCCTTGTTCTCAGGACTGCTCTGTTGGGCATGTCCCCAGCATAAGCTGGCACTGCCTTGGGTGGGGTTGCTCCTGGAGTCTTGTGTTCGGCTGAGGCATGCTGGGGCATGGCCAACAGAGCAGGAGTCTAGTTGTCAGGAGACCCTCCCTCCCTCAGTCCACATCTGCCTCTGGTCCACCTTCCCATACCCCCCGAGGCTGTCCCCATCCTTCTTCACCTCTCTTTCTCCCTCCTTTCTTGCCTGCAGCTGCAGGTCTGCTGAGCATGCTAGGTGGGGTAGGGAGAGGTTCAGCCTCCAGCATCTTCCCTGGCTGCCTGGCCATGGGGAGAACTCTTGGGTCTAACTCTCTCTCACGCCCCTCTTGCTCCAAGAGAGTGGAATCAAGGGTCTTACTCCTCACCCTGTCTTAGTTGACTCCCATTTCCCCCAAGGGAAGACGTTGGAGCACAGAGTGGGGCTGGGGGCTTGAGTTAGCAAACCCCGGAGCATCTGAGGGGCTCACTCGAATAGCATTTTATCCCACTGTGATCTCCCCAATTGCTCCTTCCATGAGTTCAAGGGCAGCCTCTTGGGGAGGTTGTATTCAGCCCAGGGGAGTCCATCTCAATGCCACCTTCTGTAAAATGGACTAAGAACCAAAGGGGTCTCTATATAAACAGCCCTTGACCAAAGACTTTGTGGTTGAGTCAGGATGGGGTCCACAGCCATGTGGAGGCCAAGGGGTTGAGAGTGTAGCAGGCAGGAAGGCCAGTGAATAAGGAGAGGTTGTGTTCTCCTCTAAGTGCCAGAGAGAGGGAGAGAGGTGTGGCTTACCTCCCCCGTGCTGTGTGTGTGTGTGTGTGTGTGTGTGTGTGTGTGTGAAAAGACAGGGAGAAGGAGGGAGCAGATGAAAAGGGCAAAGGAAGCTTCTATCACCAGCGTTTGAAGTTAGGGGTGCAGAACAAGAGGTAAGTGAACTAGCATGAAGAGGTTTTGGAATTGTGGAAGGGGGTTCAGACTGGTGCTCAGATCTGGATTCTAGTTGTGGCTCTGCCAGTCTGTGACCCTGGACAAGTCACTTTGCCTCTTGGAACCTCAGTGTCTTCATCTGGCAAATAAGAGGATTCATTTATTCAACTAATATCTGCTGAAGGCACCATTTGAGTCACAGAGATTCAGAAGTGAGCAAAACAAACACAAATCCTTGTTTTCATGAAGCTTCCCTTCTGGTGGGGGGATTGTAGTAGAGGGGGCTTCTGCAGTTCCTTCCAGTTCTAGAGTTCTTTGACTTCTTCAGAAAAACCCTTCTCAGCAGACTCACAGAGTGATGAAGGGAAATGAATAATACAGGGAGCTGAAGAGGGGGTGGGGTGCAGCTAAAACTACAGCATGAGGGGGCTGGATGGGGGAGGGAAAGGTGAGCGGCCAAGAGGTCAGGTGCATCATATTAACAAAGTGGCTCCAGGATGCTGATTGGCAGACAGGCTACCCGATGGGGGTGGGGAGACGGAGTGCTGTACAACTGCCTCAGCCAGTTATTTGTCCACAGACCCCATCGTCCCCACCTCTGGCCCAGACGACCCCTCTCCCGCCAGCCCAGGGAACCCGTTGGTGCAGCCAGACTGTGAGCCAGAGTCCTGCGGCATCAGAGAATTGCCTGGTCCGGAGGGGCAGCCACCTGCTGCGCCGCTGCCTCTCTTCTTGCTAACCCTGGAGGCCAACTGGGCCGAAGCCAGAGCTCGTTGGGGGCTGGCCTGGGAGGCCCACGTATACGGGGTGGGTGCGCTCTTCGGCCTGGTGGCCTTGCTGGCGCTGCTGGCTCTCGCCCTCTTGCCCTGGCGCTGCCCGCCAGGCGCACCCTGCCTGGCGCTGCTCGACCTGCTCCTGCTCTCGGCCGGGACCACACGGGCCTTCCCGCTCTTCTACGACGCCTACGGGCACCGCGCCCGGCTGCCGGCGCTTGCCTGGCTGCTGCTGCAGGACCTCCCGCTGCCCTGCCTGGCCGCCGGCCTGGGGCTGGCCTGCCTGCTGCTGGCC
>NW_004444033.1:3169620-3233573 GCF_000243295.1 Trichechus manatus latirostris | reverse complement strand
CCGCAAGAGGGAATCCTGGGCACAGGCTCCGCCTGCTGGCGCTTTCCTGCTGGCGGGGCCGGCGGCGGCGGGCTGGGGCGCCCCTCGGGGGATCTGGCTTCAAGGGCGCCACCCCGCTCCGGCAGGCGCGTAGTCCTTTCGCCCCGCGGGAATCGTGGCGGCGCGCGGCGCGCACGGCGCCGGTGGCGGGCACCTTCGGGCTGCTGAGTGGAGCCCTGCAGGGCTATGAGGTGCTGCACGCCCTGGGCTACGGCGGCCAGCCAGGCCTAGAAGGGCCCTGGCCCTGGTGGGCCTTCCAGCTGGGCTTGCGTCTGGGCGAGGTGGGCGTTGCGCTACCCTTGGCGTTACTGGGCCTCTACCCCGCGCTTTGCAGCCCCCGCGTGCCTCCTCGCTGCTGGGCCAAGCTCTTCCGCCTGTCCCCAGGTCACGCGGCTCCGCTGCTGCCCGGTAGCTGGAGCACCGGGCTCCCGGACAAGGAGCCCCCGGGCAGCGCCATCGTGCGCGGCGAGGCGGAGCTGCTGCAGCTCTGCGCTCTGGCTAGCCCGGGCCCCGACCTCCTCCTCCAGGGAGGCGGCTGCCGAGGCTTCCAGGGCGCGGCGGCCCACCCTGCCCCTTCGCCCGCCTCCTCCCCCTGCAGCGACTGCACCGTGGACTTCCAGCCGCCCTCCCCGATCAATCTGCGGCGTAGCATCGAGGAGGCGCTCTGCAGCGAGGCCCTGCTGGCGCCAGGCCTCTTCCAGGGCCCTGCCTTAGGGGAAGCCCTGCCTGGTCTCGGCCTCTACCGCACCGTCTCGCTCGGTGCCAAGACGGCGACCGCGCCCAGCGGGAGGCCCGAGGAGGCTCCTGGATCCCCCGCGTCCCCAGAGCCGCCCTCCCCTGGGGCCTGGCCCGCCGGCAGCAGTGCCTCCTCCGGCTCCCTGTACGGACTATCGCGGGACAGCTCGTCCATGCTGCTCTGCTCCAGCCCGGATAGGCCCCCGCGCTGTCCGCTGGTCTGCATCCTCAGCCCCCCGCGACCCTCGGCAAGCAGCCCTAGTCTCCCAGCCTCAGGGTCCTACCAGGCCCTGACCCCTCCCTCCCGCGACTCCCCGGAGCTTGTCCCTGAGCTGCAGGCTGAGGAGGCCTTGCTGCAGGAGCAATTCCTGGACGCCTGCCGACAGATTGATGAGCTGAGCGTCGGCAGCGACACCATAGACCTGTGAAGGCGCGGCCCCTCGCTGCTCGGCCATGCGCCCCCTTCTGGCGCTGCCCCACTCTAGACCTGCACACTGTAACCCCTCTCCGATCCCGCCTGACTCAGATACTTTCCCCGCCTCCTTCCTCATCCAGGGGCCCCTGGGTGGGAGGTGGAGGGGCGGGGGATCAGCAGCCAGGCTCTAGTGATTGGGGATTAGTGCCACCTTCCCTGGAGCCCTGGGCACGGATGCCCGAAGCTGCAATTCCGGGCTGACAGGGGTCCCACTGTCCTTGGCATTCACCAGCAATAAAGCTCCAAGGTGCTCCACTCCTGACCACTACTGCCCGCTCTGGTGCTGAGAGAGAGGGGCTGTCTTCAGAAGACCTTCCGACCTGCCTCAGTCCCCACGCCCACCTCCACCTGTGTAAGTGCGACTCCCTGTCCTCCAAGTGACCCCTCCCCACAGAGGGTCTCATAGCCCACCTAGAAGACATTACAGCAGTTGGGTGGGAGGGGAGAGCTTTCAGAGTTAATTTATCAATAAAATATTTTCAGAGGAGAAAGGTCTGACTTTCTTGGAAAGGCTTAGATGAGGTGACAGTGCCAGAGGTGGAAGAGAAGCTGCTTTTGGGTAGGTGGGTCCACCTCAGCAACCTTGGCTCCTGACGGGACAAAGGAGTCTTGTCCTGTGGCTGTGATTAGTGAGAGTCCTGGGAGCAGCCCTTGAAAGACCCTTCTGACTCCCTGGGAAGTGGCTTTTCATAGAGATGAAACACAGCCACTGAGAGGCGAGGTAGAAACTGCAGTCCATGGTGGAAATGTCTGAGTTCATGAGATCCTGGCTTCAGTTCCTGGTGGACAGCTGGCTAGGGCCTAACCAGTTGCTGTGGAGTTGACTCGGATGGATGACAACCCCATGTGTGTCAGAGTAGAACCGTACTCCACAGGGTTTCAATGGCTGGTTTTTGGAAGTAGATCTCCAGGCTTTTATTCTGAGGTGCCTCTGGGTGGATTGAAACCTCCAAACTTTCAAACCTTCAAGCTTTTGGTTAGCAGCCAAGTGCTTTAACTGTTTGCACCACTCCTTCCTAACTAGGGACTAGTTAGTCCTTAATCAAGATGTTGAGCTGGGATCCCCAGCAACCCCGCTGCCAGCTTCCCACAGTCTGGGATTCATAAAGAGAAAACTGCCTTCTTCACCACCAACAGGGTCACTTCAAGGTTGGGTTCACCCCTTCCTCCCCCGCAGCATTGTCTCCCATAGGCGCAGGTCTTCCCTGGAGAAAGCCTATCTTCCCCAGCCCCCAGCCCCAAAGCAGAACTTGCAGTGCAGAGACCCATGAACACATCAGCCACCAGGTGCTCTGTAACCCCTCTGCTGCCTGGAGCATTTGGCTCCGGGCTCTGGAGGGTGCATTTGTCCCTTGACTGAAACGCAGTAAGTTCGGTGTGGCACAAAAGCAGGGTGTGGGTGAGGGTTGAAAAGGAAAGCCTGGCAGTGCTTTTGCAGGTCTTCTGCACATCACAGGGAGCCCTGCAGGGCACACACACTAGGCCTGACATGAAAAGACAGGAGCCGGAGTGGATTTTCTTCTAACTCCGCCCATCAGCTTGTCAGGCTTTGGGAAGGGGGCTGGGGAGCCTAGGGAAGCAGGCTGGGAGTCCAGGAGGGGGTGGTGCCTGGGCCAGAGCTCATCCAGGCACCGGTGGAAGAATGAAGGCTCTGCTCTTCTTTGTGGAAGAAGCTCTGTCTCTGTTGAGAGGAGTGTCCAGGGCCTGGGGAATGGGGAGGAGAGTCAGTCACGTTTGGGGGAGAGCGACGGTCATATTGGGGAAGAGAAATGAGAAGAGGGCGCTGCAGGCACAGGCACGGCTGAGGGATGGAGCTGGAGTCTCCTTCATCACCTGGCTTGGCTTGCCTCAGAAATTCTTGCTACATCCTCACTCTGGGCTGAGGCCCAGCGAACTGCCAGCCTCCTAATTACGGGCATTTCTCACTGGTATAGTGGCCGTGGCTGGCTGCCTTGGCGCTGCTTTGTGTCATGGAAGGAGTGCTTGCTGCTCTGAGAAATCGCTCCTTTTCTTCCCCGCTTATCCTTCCTTCCATCTGCCTCTCATCCACCTCTCCTCACACTCAACTCCTCTCTGCCATGTTGTCCTCATCCTGATCCTTGCCAGCTGCTGTCTCTCATACACTCCCCAAAAGGGTCCTTGGGCTCACTCACACACCTCTTGACAAAGCAGTTCAAGCCCCACCCCCCTCTGAGCCAGTCTTTCTCTTTCTCTACCTGTCTGTCTCTCTCTCTCACACACACACTTTTTCTGTCTGAAAGCTCTGAATGGGGCTGGTTAGGGGTACGTGTTGGGGAGGGGGATTATAACTCCGTGTTCACCAGCCCCAACACTTCTTTCGCATTGAGCTCCCATTTCCCTCAACAAGAATTACCTCAACCCTTTGACTTCACGAAGAGGCCAAGACTTTGGTTAAACAATCCTTCCCTTTTGTCTCATGCCTCATCCCATACCCAAAGCAGGTTTCCCAGAAGGTGTCCGGGTAGATTCTAATGCACACGCCCGTCTGTTCCAATTCTTAGTACTGTGAGGGGACTGAGACACAGACTCACATTCCTTCATTCAATTTCTTAAAAAATATTTGAGTGCTTACAATGTGCTAGGTGCTGGGGACAGAGAGGCTGACACTAGCCCTGAATTTATGAAGTCGAAACAACTGATCACGTAAATAATTAATCACAATAGCACAAGTAATTAATTATGGCTGTGAGAAGCGCTAAGGACGAGAAGTATGTGATGTTCTGAGAAATCTTGGCTTGCAAAGGGATGGGGCCTGGGAGAGGCTGGCTGAGAACAGCCCTGGCTTTTCTTTCTTCCCCAGCTCCTGCACAGTGATGGATGAGGGGCGGCCGGCAGTTTATTTCCCCTGGAAGCCACGTTGCTGGTGTGGGCAGGGCACACTGGCTCCTGCTATTTAATAAAGAACACTGCGTGTGTCCTGGGTAGATGGATGAGCAAATATTCCTGATTGAAGAACCACGTGCCCTCCTGGAGATGAACGGATGGGAAGGGGTGGAGCCGAGGTTGAGGCTGGGAGACTGAGATGGAGAGGCAGGCCTGAACCGTGAGGAGGGTAGGAAGGGTCAGCTACACTGTGGTCCTCCCCAAGGAGCCAGAACACTGCATGGTGGGTGGCTGCTGCCCCCTAGTGGGCACAGGGACACAGTCTGGTTTTGTCCTCAAGGAAAGTTTGGGTCCAAAGAATTTAAAGCTTATCATTGTACGGGGAGGGGTGGCAAAGGGCTGTTGGAACAGCCTGCTCAGGGTTCTTTTCCCTGTCCACGCTGCCAGAACTGGGAAGTCCTCACTACAGCTAGGGCCCTGATGCTTGCAATTTAGCCTTTGGGGAGGGAATTTTGATTCCTGACAGGGAGGGAGGGAGTGAAGGGAGGAGAAAAAAGAAGGAGGAATGTGGAATCCCAAACCAACTTTATTCACATGACCCATTCCATTTCCTTTGTCTGTTGGCCTCTCTTTACCGCTGGATAGGATTAACCCAGTAGCCTTAAAAATCTGTTTTTTATTTCAATGCTTTCTCTGCTGAGCTATGCGTTTAAAAATAACTGGTCTTTTTTTTTTTTTTAAAGCATGTATTACTTACCTGGAGCTAGGGATTTATAAATCTGATGTTTAGCGCTCCCCGCTCCCCCCCCGTTATTATCAACTAGTCATCCAAACAAAAAAACCCAAACTTGCTGCCACTGTGTCTTACTCACAGTGACCCTATAGGACAGGGTAGAACTGCCCCATAGGATTTCCGAGGAGTGGCTAGTGGATTCAAACTGCCAGCCTTTTGGTTAGCAGCCCTAGCTCTTAACCACTGTGCCACTAGGGCCCCAACCAGTCATTCATCCATCTAAAATGTCTTGAAATTGGATGGGGTCTGGGGAGAAAGGGAAACTTATGGTAAGAGCTATGGCTGCTAACTGAAAGATCAGCAGTTTAAATCCACCAGCTGCTCCTTGGAAACCCTATGGGTCAGTTCTACTCTGTCCGAATGGGTCGCTACGAGTCAGAATCGACTCAGTGGCCAATGGGTTTGGTTTTGGGTTTTATGTGCTCAGGCAATTACCATTTAAAAGTAATTATTTTAGAAATGCGTTGGGTACTTTTATTAGCAGCTACACATTCTACGGGGTTCAGCAGTCTCCCATGCAGATCAGTTCCTGAGCCTGATGCAGTGGCAAACCATGAACACCCAGATCCCAGCCAGGGGGACCCCTTAGTCTTGCGTGTGTCTGATAAGCTCACCTGAGGGAAGCTCTTCCCTTGTTCCCCAAAGAATGTGGGTTCTAGGTCTATCTATGTGTGTAAGCTAGATGTTATGTTTGCTTTGGGTGTGTCAGATGTGAAATCCTAGTGTGCATGCTGTGATTTATTTGTAAGATCCTTTTGGTTAATACCTGTCTCCCTCACGAGACTGTATTCACCGTGATAACAGGGACCAGTTTTAGCTCACCAGTTTTCTCCCTCAGTGCCTGGCACATAGCAAGGGTAAATATTTACCGAAAGGATGATTATGTCTGATCTATGTCTATGTGTACTTTAGTGTCTGTAATTTTTCCCGTGAACTTTTATAGGCTGACTATGACAGATGTCTCATATTCTCTGAAAATAGGAGACTTGTCTGAATGATGTATGTGGTATACTTGTGTCTATGTCTGTATGTTCTGGCTGCTTTTTGTGCCCATAATCTGGGAATTGCTGTGAGTCTGAATCGACTCAACGGCAACAGGTTTGGTTTTTTTTTTAAATCTGGGAATCAGAGTTCCTAGGTGGTGCAAATGGTTAATGCACTCAGCTGCTAATTGAAAGGTTGGAGGTTCGAGTCCATCCAGAGGCACCTTGGAAGAAAGGCCTGGTGATCTGCTTCAGGAAAAAGCAGACATTGAGGTCCCTGGGAGGTGCAAATGGTTTGCAACGGACTACTAAATTAAGGGTTGGTGATTAGAACCCACCCAGTGGCGGAAGAAAGGCCTTGAGATCTGCTTCTGTAAAAGATTACAGCCAAGAAAACCCTATGAAGCATTCCCTTTGTAACACATGGGAATGCGTTTTGGTTTAATCTGGGAATCTGTGGAGACACTTCGGGAAATTTTTATTAATCGCCTGTTAATAAACTACTTTCCCTGCCCATCCTGGTGAACTGGTTCGTCTCTTGCAGGTTAAGTTTACGAACTAGCGATGTCAAATTTCCGCACCGAGACGGGGGCTATGCAGGGACTAACCAAGGGGCTCCACCGCCAGAGCGGCTTTATCTTTTTTATTCCGGAACGTTTCTTCCACATCCCACTACGCTTTCCTCCGGACCCTTTTGAGCAACGAGCGCGTGCACTTCCGGTGTCTGCCGGCAATTTGGCGTGGCCCTCCTGTTCTTTGACTCGCGTGCGCGGGCCCGTTCGCTTGCGGTCTCACGCACCTCGGGTTTCCCAGTCTCATGGCGGGGCTGACCCTGTTTGTAGGCCGCCTCCCGCCCTCGGCCCGCAGTGAGCAGCTGGAGGAGCTGTTCAGTCAGGTGGGGCCAGTGAAGCAGTGCTTCGTGGTGACTGAGAAAGGTAGGGGACGGCGGGGAGGCGGTGGAGGATAGGGCTGGGGTAGCCCGGAAGCGGGATGGGGACGATGACATCCTCCTAAACTTCAGGAAACCATAAAATTCTTTACCTGGCCCTAAGAGAGGGGACTAGGAATTGAGTTTCTTTTTCGAAATTCTTTAGATGTGTCCGTAGATGTGTTTATGCAAGTCGGAGCATTCCCTTGCGTTTCTAAAGCGCTTTCTGTTTGTTGTGCCCCTTCACCTGTAGCAACTTGGTAATAATGATAATAGCTAACTTCCAATAAAGCGCGGGCAAGGCTTATTGAGAGTCAGCTGATTGCCAGGCACAGTGCTGAGTTTTACATGGGTTATATCTCATTTAATTTTCTCAAGAATCTTGTTAGGTGGGGATTCTTAATCCCATTTTACAGACAAGGAAACTGGGGCTTAGAGAAGTTTAGTAACTTTAGTTCAGGTTCTTACAGCTCGTAAGTAGTGGACCTAGAATTTGATCTCCAGACATGGAGTATTTAACCAGTATGTTATATGCATTTCTGCATTTATTCCTCAGTTGAGTACCTACTATGTGCCGGGCGCCGTTCTAGGTCCTGGGGATATACAAGCAAACAAAACCAAGCCAAAAATCATTACTCTTATGTTTTCAAGGTGGGCAAAGCAGCCAATAAACAAAATAGATAGTGATAATGGTGATAATCGCTAAGGAAAAAGATCAGGGAAGAAGGATAGAGAGTCTGTGCACTTGTGTGTGTTTGAGGGGGTTGGAGAGGGTGAGGAGTGGCAGTGTAGATAGGATTGGCTAGGGAAGGCCTGACTGAAGTGACAGAGTGAGCATGTGGCTCTCAGCAATCCAGGCAGAGGAACCAGCAAGTTGAAGGATACTGAAGCAGGAGTATGCCTGGTGTGTTGGAGGAATGGCAGGGAGGCCAGGATGATTGGAGTGGAGCGAGTGAAGGGAGGAGAATTAGGAGATGAGAATAGACCTTATAGGCCATTGCAAGGACGTTGGCTCTGAGTTGGGAAGCTACTGGAGGGTTTTGAGCAGAGAGTGGTATGATCTGACTTACATTTTGGAAGATTCTCTCTAGCTGCTGTGTTAAGAATAGGCTGTTGGAGAATAGGACAGAAGCAGGGAGACCGTTAGTAGGCTTTTGCAGTAATCCAAGTGAGAGATCATGGTAGCTTGGACCAGGATGATAGCAATGGAGGTGGTAAAAAGTGGTTGGAATACGGATATTTTTTGAAGGTAGAGCTGAGAGGATTTGCTGATGGATCAGATGTGGGGTATGAGGGAAAAAGAGGAGTCAGGTCTGACTCCATGGTTTTTGTCGTGAGCCATCAGAGAGATTTACTGACATGTGGAATACTCCTGTGTGCTTCATATTCCGTATGATTCTCATCACATCAGTATGAGGCAGGGTTGACATCTGTTAGAGGAGAGGGGGGTTTAATTGTAGAAGCATTCCTTCCTCTTCCCTAGACTCTCAGGGGGCACCCAAGATGGGGACCTGATGTACTCAGACCACATGCATGGCTCCCTTCCAAGTCACCGGGCTGCCTCTTTGCCTCTCAGCACAACAACTCGTGGGAATTGGCATCTCTTAGACTCCCCCTAGCCCCCATGGTATCTGCGTATGTGAATAGGCAGGCTAACCCTCACCCCTAAAAAATACCCACTGCTATCGAATCAATTCCAACTCATAGTCACCCTATAGGACAAGGTAGAACTGCCCCATAGGGTTTCCAAGGCTGTAAATCTTTACAGAAGCAGACTGCCTCATTTTTCTCCCTGGAGCCACTGGTGGGTTCTCACCACCAACCTTTCGGGTAGCAGCTGAACACTTTAACCACTGCACCACCAGGGCTCTGGGAGGCTAACAGCATGCTAATAATTACTCTCTCTTTAGCTTCTATTTTGTTATAACAGAAGTTATAGTTAGGACTGTCAGCATGGCTCTGATTACTATATAAGCCATGGCACCTGCCTGGTTTTTTTTTTTTTTTTTTTTTGTCATTTTAAGTGGATACATGTGAAAGAGAGAGCAGGAATGCTTTACAGCAATGCTTCTTAAACTGCCGATCATTACCCATTAGTGGGTCATACGTGGGCCATGACTAGAATTCTTTTTTAATGAGCTAGGATAGAACAGGAGTATATCCATGTATGGTAAAAGACTAGTAATGGCAAAATTTTATTTCCATTTTGTATAGAGAATATATGTGTGTACTGAGATTTAATGTAAATTACATTCCTTATTGTGGGCTTTGGTCAAATCAGTTTGAGAAACACTGCTATATAGTACCAGGTGGTTGTGTTCCAGGGAAGGACCAGTCATTGAGTGGGAATTCTGCTTTGGGTCCTCAGAATCTAGGCTGCACGTAACCTTATACCTTGTGTACTTGGTCTAAATCCTTAACAAAATCCCTTATTCCCCTTTTTAACACACTATCCACTTTCCTATCCAGACATTCGAGATGTATTGGAAAGAGTGCTGTATTTAGTGGGCTGGGAGGGAGGGGTGTGGGGTGAGTTCTTACTCAGTAGCAGTGACTTGGGCATGTCGTTTAGCATCTCTTGAAGATGGAGATCATTTCCCAGGTTGTGAGGATTCAAATAATGCATGCGAAGGTGCTTTGTGCAGACGCAAAATGCATGGTACTAATAGTGAGTATGTGCTTTTATTTAGACGCTGAACTCCTTGGCATTTCAGCTGCTAATTTTTTGGTTGTACTGCTCAGGAAGGTCCTCGATTTTTATTGTTCTTGTTTTCTGAAAGATGAGTAGGCAGGCTTTTGAGAGAAAAGAAACCGATCTCCAGATACCAGGATGCTTTCCTGGTGCCAGGGTCAGCTTTAATCTGCTTACATGGATCAGGGGCCTATGTGAAATGGCTTGCACCTGAAGCCGATTCGAGGCTAGTTGAAAAAGCAGCAGAGCATGTGAGCTGTTTCTTCTTCAGGTAGTAGGCAGACTATACAGTCTGTCCTTTTCCTTTTTGATAAATAAATTACTTAAAATTTTACTACGCAAAAATGTTAAACTTAAAAAGCATACCAGAAAAGAGCAAAGGTGGATTATAGTTGGTGTTTGTAACTGTTCATAGCTTGTTCCTACTTTCTTCTCTGCAGCCATTTGATTTGTGGGGTCCTGGGAAAGAGCAGAGGAGCCCTTGTGGCACAGTAGTAGTTAAGCACTCGGCTGCTAACCAAAAGGATGGTAGTTCAAATCCACCAGCTGCTGTGCAGGAGAAAGACGTGGCAGTCTGCTTCTATAAAGATTACAGCCTAGGAAACCTTATGGGGCAGTTCTTCTCTGCCCTGTAGGGTTGCTATGAGTTGGAATCAACTGGATGGCAGCAGGTTTGGGTTTTTTTGTTTGTTTGTTTGTTTGGTTTTAGAAAGGTTTAATTTAATGTTGATACCTGTCCGTAGTATGGTCACTGCATCGGCAGGCTCCTGAAGCAGTGTTTATTGTTTGTGGTTCTTTGGTCAGGGCCTCAGGTGTTCATTGCTGATCTGTTCTGAGGGGCAGCTGCTTGATTATATTCTAATTTTGAAGCTACTATAGTTATCTTTCCTACTTGTTTGCCTTGACGTTGAATTCTTTTTTGGGGGCCTGATGTATGTTACGGATCCTCCATGCTCTTGACATTATCAGGAAAGGGGCAACAAGAGTTAACAGTGGAGACACCAGATTAGAAGAGAGAGGAAGCCAGCAGTTTCTGAGCAAAGTAGGGAAGGGGCCTCCGAGGTTCACCTTGCTTCTTTCCCTCGTGAGAATTCTGGCAAACCGTTAACAGGATGGCCTGCAGTGTATCTGCTAGTTTGGTGTTGTTAGCTGCCATTGAGTTGGACAGTTGTGATCCACAGGCTTGTCATTGTCTGATTTTTTGAAAGCTGGATCACCAGGCCCTTTTTCCTGATCTGTCTTATTCCCGAAGTGCTGCTGAAACTGGTTCAGCATCATAGCAACATGCAAGCTCCACTGACTGGCAGGTGGTGGCTGCGCTTGAGATGCGTTGGCTGGGAATTGAATCTGCCACTCCCTCTGAATTTACTGCTTTGGGGCTCTTAGTTTACTACGATCTCTCCTTCTCCCCGCCCTCCTCTCTTCCCACACTGTTCAGGAAGTAAGGCATGCCGAGGCTTTGGCTATGTCACTTTTTCGATGCTGGAAGATGTTCAGAGGGCCCTCAAGGAGATTACCACCTTCGAAGGTTGCAAGATCAACGTGACTGTTGCCAAGAGAAAACTGAAGCACAAGTCCAAGGAAAAGGGGAAAAATGGTGAGTTTCTAGTAACTGAAGAGGTTTTCCCCCAGGGTGAGGTGGAGCACTATGATAATGGAAGAGAGTGGCGTAGGGGTCACTCCGAGAACTTAAAGCTTCCTGAATTTCTTTTGGATGTCCCAAGTCATCCGGTATATTTTGTTACTCACTTTAGTCCTTTGTTTACTTCTGAAGTCTGGAAAATCTGGTGCTCCTGGGTGTCGCCACACTGAACCCTGTAGTAAATGCCATCTGTGGCTAGTAGTTTTTTGCCTGTGATGCTCTGGTGGGTGGTTTTGGAATGTAGACTTATTCCATTGTCTCTTATCATTTTTTTTTTAGAAAATTTGGAGTCCCCGAAGAAGGTGCTGAAGCCAAAAAAAGCCAAAATGGCAGATAAGAAAGCCAGATTAATTATTCGGAACCTGAGCTTTAAGGTAAGTGGCGGAAGAAAACTAACAGTGGCTGTTCTGAAGGCTGTTGGAGCCATAGCATGCTTATTGGTGGCACGCCTCACCAGGATGGCATACTTGGGCTTGATGCCTTCTGGGCATGAACCTTAGCCCTGCTGAGTTCAGAGAATGGACCTGTATAAACAAGACTTAATTAAGGACACTGAGTGTAAAGATGCATTCCTTTTGGGGGGCGTGATTTTGGAGAAAGGGAGGGAAGAGAAAGCTCTCTGACTTCTGTCCTTTTTGTCTCTTACATACAAAGTAAGATGTCCTCTATCCAGAAATGTTTGGTGTCCTACTGTCAAAAGTAAAAAAGGAGTAAAAATATCCGGGCCCTTCCTCGTGTGCTAACTTGGTAGTTGATGTTTCATGTTTGTTGGCTGTGATTACATCTCTCTTTCCCTTTCTTCACTTTTGGCTTCAGTGTTCAGAAGATGACTTGAGGACAGTATTTGCTCAATTTGGAGCTGTCCTAGAAGTAAACATTCCTAGGAAACCAGGTACTAGCAAACCTTCATTTGGTCTGGTTAGATTAAGGCTATTTAACATGTCTTTTTCCATATTACCCTTGAACTGAAGCACCATGTGAAATAGAAATACAAATTTAAGGGAATTTCCTTGTCAGAGTGAGGATACTGGGCTAGAGATATTACATGATGAGATTAGGATTATTTAGTATTATATTGCCCTTGAGCTAAGCACCATTTGAAGTAGAAATACAAGGCCCATGTCACTCTCCTTGTGAGTCTGAGATGATGTGATAAATACAAAGCATCTGGCGCAGTAATAAAAGCTCAAATAATCGTGCTTATTCCCCAATGGTAGTTTTAGTTAGGTCAGAAGTAGTCTTAGAAGACTAGTTGTAGTTTGAGGAAATACATTCCTCTCCCCAGACCTGAGTCAGGGCATACTCAGCAGGAGGTCCTCACCTATTGCTTTGGGGAAGGGCTGGCTGGTTGGCAGGACTTGGGCCATCTTGCCAGCCTGAGTGGCTGTAATTTCCTTCTAAGTATTAGTGTTCTGCTGGCTCCCCACCTGCTGACTCTAACTTCTTCGTACGTACGTCTGCACACAGATGGAAAGATGCGTGGCTTTGCTTTTGTTCAGTTCAAGAACCTCCTAGAAGCAGGAAAAGCTCTCAAAGGCATGAACATGAAAGAGATAAAAGGTAAGCTTTCTATACCCATATCACTGACCCAGATATTCCTGGTGTTTGGGTGAATTGGCACAGTAACCCACTTTGTACATTTTCACAAGGTAAATGTTTACACTGTTGAGCCTCACTGCTAAAATTATAGTTGTGGTGGTGAAATAGTCCTGGTGCTTCATCTTAGGGTTAGACTGGAAGGAAGCCGTCCTGGTATCCTCTTTCCTTTCTGTGGTGATGAGTGTTCTTTTAAATCGCTGATGAAAACTGTTCCTGAAGTAGTCACTGATGATGCAGGTGGGTGTTTAGAGGATGTGGGATTGCAGGTTCCTCCTTCTTGGTTACGCTCACTGTTCAGTATCCACGGGCTATTAAATTGACTGTGAGGCTACTCTAGGTATTGATTTACGGTGTCTAATTAAGGGATTGGCTCAGAGACTTCCTAACGTCTGAGTAGGGTGCAGATTGTTCCGGAATGTCTGTTTTGCTTCTTGCTAGTGTAACTGAAAACTTGGCTAATCTAACTACAAGCACTGTTCTAATTCTTTATTTTTCATTCCTTCTGTCCCAGTTGTTATGGCTGTGTAGAAAGGTGACATTTCTGTTCATTGATGAAGAGGTTAAGGGTTGAAAGGATAAACAGCTACTGGGAACTTTATTTAATGACCGACATTCCCTGAGTCGCCACTTTCTTTGTCTCCACTGGTTCCATTACTGTATTTGGTGAATAGGAAGTCATTTGTGGGAGAACAGGGATATCGAAATGAGGAGAGCCTTTCTGAGGCCACTTTTCTGTCTTACAGGGCGGACAGTGGCTGTGGATTGGGCCGTGGCGAAGGATAAGTATAAAGATACTCAGTCTGCCTCTGTCTCAGGTAAGATGTGGTGTGGGTAGGAGGGGTTGTGTCCTGGGGCGAGAGTGTGGAATAGGTGGACACAACTCTTGTGTCTGTGATAAAGGTATAAGGGGACTTGTTTGTCAGAGTGAGGATATTGGGCTAGAGATGTCAAAAGCACAAGATTAACCAAAAGAATGAGACTCGGGAGTAAGAGGAACTCTGAATTTCTGTTGGCTCGGAAATGAGCCTAGAGCTGTTTGTCAGTTCATAGGGAACTCTGGTCTCCAGTCCCAGAATGTAGGCTCTTTTGAGTATAAGCCCACTCCTGAGTGTAGATGTGATGAGGAGTGTGGCTGAGTTCATTGCCCCTCAACTTCCTGTCCTTTCCTAGCTTTTCATAATAGGGAGTGATGGAACATTATGAATAAGGAAACTTAAAACTTGAGTTCCATTTAGAATCCAGTTGGCTTTTAAGTCACCAGGATCTCAGAGAACACCTCACTGAGATTAAAGATCATGGCTGGGCTCCAGGGTGGGCATCGTGCTGGCACCAGTGTACAAGCCGTAGCCGATGGTGGAGGCTCAGTTGCTGCTTCTCTCGTTCTGAGCCCGATTAACCTTCAGACTTCCGATGAATGGGACAGACCTCAAAGGGATCTGAGTAATGAGAGGTTTTGTTGTTGTTTTTTGCTTTTTTCCCTCATAATTACGCCTGTTATATATAGTAAAAGAAACATATGAGATTCTGTAAAACCAAAGGAAGTAGGAACTTGTATTAGTTTCTCTTGTTAAAATAGCCTTGTTTTGGATGCTAAGAGAATTCGTAACTTTTTTTACCTCCCTCCGTAGGTGAGGGGAAGAACCCTGAGCCCAAACAGCAGGGATCAGGTAAAGAGAACGGCCAGGAGAAAGAAGATGATGATGATGATGATGATGAAGAAGATGATGCTGAGGAAGATGAAGAAGATGAGGAGGAAGATGAAGGAGAATCAAAGATGACCAAGCCTGTGCAGATTCAAAAGAGGTAAGCAGCTCAGTCTGTTCTAAAACAACGGGGCCGGGGGGGATCCAGGATTGTCTCTGCGAGGGCAAATGATGACGTCTTTTCCCTGCTGCCCTCAGTGCAAAGTGGCGCGTGTAATGAAGTTGAATGGGCCCCTCTGTCAGCCCAGGTCCTTAGTTGTGAACTGTGCCATTCCAGAGCTGTCAAGAGAGTAGCAGCTGCAGAGAGCAGTGAAGAGGATCATTCCAATGAGGACAGTGACCTGGAACAAAGAGATGGTATTGATGATGGAGAGGAACTGGCTCAGAGTGACATGGACACTGAAGAGCGGGAGGATGAAGGTTTGCCTGCGGTCTTTGTAATTTCTTTAACTATGTTATGAGAAATGAGCATCAGTTCATCACAAACCTCTTTTAAAATAGGACCTGAGGGTGTTCTATCAAACTTAGGTTTAAATCCTGAAAATGAAACTGTTAAATTCCTTTTTTCTAAAGATTTTTTGTTTGTTCTGTTTTTAAAATGAGTTTGGAGTGGTGTTTGAGGGTTAAGAGCCTTTCTTAGGGAATTTGAAACCTAGTTAAATGCAAAGCCACCCTACCTCTCTCTCTTGATTATCCAAGTTGAATGAATAACTGGATTAACAGAATATTGCATCTTAACAGCAAGGTGGATTTTAAACAATTTTTTTGAGTTGAGATTGGGGATAAACGACCTCTTGGGGCATTTTGTAGAACTGTAACCAATTCCTATTGCTACTTTATCGAGAATGTTAGGGGTAAACGCAACTCATTTATCGAGAAAAGCAGGTCATTACAGAACAAGGAAAGGCCAACAACTGGCCTTTTAGTTTGGGCAGAAATTTTTACTCAACTGTCAGCTTGATTGCTGCTTCCAGTTTTGTAAGACTGGCGTATAAGAAATCTGAGGAAATAAACTCAACACTGTGAGGAGGGAATGATACACACCTCAGAGTTGAAGACGCTTCTACACTGAAGGACTTTGAGACTCTGAGTTCTGCAACCCAGATTCAGTTGTCTCTTAACCATTCTTTCATTCAAAAAATTATAGGATTAAAATACAGTGTGGAAGTGTACAATATAGAAAGTAAAGGTTCCTCACCAGTTGCCCAACAGCCTCCCGAGGTAACTTATTTCTTGAGTGTCCTTCTAGAAATTTTCTGTGTATATATAAGCATATATGTGTCTTCTTAAACAGAGGTAAGTCTCCCTTACCTCCAGATCTTCACACCCTCAGCTCCCCTCCCCAGACACAACCAGTGTTACCAGTTTCTTGTGTATCTTTATATAGATTGGCAAACACGTACACATGAATACATATGCACTTGTATACGATATATTTTGAATGAACGTATGTGTACTTTTTTCTCCTTAAAGAGTCTATATGTTTTATATTTCCAGAAAGTTTACACTGTTGCAGCACTATATGGGAACGTCGTTTTCCCACACCTTTGCCACATTGGATCTCATCAGTCTTTTTTTAGTTTTTGCCAGTCTATTAGTGAAAAAGAATGCCTCATTTCTTGCGCTGTGCTTTTCTTTAATTATGAGTGAGTTTGAGCCTCTTCTCGTATATTTAGTTGTATATCCTTTGTCCATTAAAAATTTTTTTTTTCTTATTGATTTAGGCAAGATCTTTAGAGACTTGAGAAGTTAGCCTTTTGGCTTGCACTGTTTTATTTTTTTCAGTTTGTTGTTTTTCTTTTTACTTCAGATGCACAAATCTCAAAGAAAAAGAAGAGAAAATTACCATCTGATGTGAATGAAGGGAAAACTGTCTTCATCAGGTATGTTTTTCTGCTCCAAGAGAACTGCTGTTTATGTTGCCTACATAGGTTTCTTCTCCTTTTTTTTTTTTAACGCTAGTTTCGTGACCTATGCCAGAAAATTAGATGCCTCTAAGACTATAGGGTTGCTATGAGTCGGAATCGACTTGACGGCAGTGGGATGGGGTTTAAGACCATTAGCACATCTGATCCCAGGAACATTCCAAACAATGAGAAATGTAGGAAATTCAAAACTATAGCACAGGAGAGAGTTAGCAGTGGTCTGAATACCTTGTTCTCATTTAGATTTCATTCTTTGGAATTGGGTCACATCATTTGGGACAAATTGATCCTTCAAATGTTAGAAACATCTTACTTCTGCCCTTAGTTTTAGGAGAATGCTGAGGAGGAGTGATGCCGCTTGTCCCAGACAATTTTTCTTTTCATGCCTAACTTACCTTTGCTTATCTTCTAAAGCAGGGTGCAGAGTGAGGTAAGTTTTCCTGTTTCCAGGAAAACTGGCGGCGGGAGTGGGGTAGAGACAGGTTTAATTTCATGCTTCCTCTTGCTCTGTTGAAACCCTGGTGGTGTAGTGGTTAAGAGTTTGGCTGCTAACTAAAATGTCAGCAGTTCGAGTCCGCCAGGTGCTCTTTAGAAACTCTATGGGGCAGTTCTACTCTGTCCTGTAGGGTTGCTATGAGTCGGAATTGACTGGATGGCAACAGGTTTGGTTTTTTTTTTTTGTTTTCTTGCTGTGTTGGAGCCCTGGTGGTGCAGTAGTTAAGAACTACGGTTCCTAACCAAAAAGTCGGCGGTTTGATCCACCAGCTGCTTCTTGGAAACCCTATGGGGCAGTTCTACTATGTCCTGTCCGGTCGCTATAAGTCAGAATGGCAATGGGTTTCTCCGTATTAGTCCTACTGACTGCCAGAGATTGGTATTTTCATCAAGTGAGGAGATTGTCAGTGCACTCCAAGCATACCTGCTCTTCCTTTTCTTTAGGATCAGTGCGCTAGAGGGCCATGTGGGTCTTATTTTAGAGGTTTGTGTTTTACACTCTTTTAAAGGTAAAATTAAGATTGTTTTTATCATGCAAGTATTTTTGGTTCATTATAGAAAATTTAGAAAATAAATGAGCAAAAAAACCAAAATAAGTAAATAAAAAAAAAAAAAATTACCCTTAATCACTTCTCAGAGAACACCCCCACACAGGCCCACAGCATACAGGGATGAGTTTAGACTCTCCATGCTGTGTTATAGCCTGTTCTCTCAACAGCGTGTCTTTCCTTAATCTTCTTCTGTGTTGTTTGGAACTGCCATATAAATTATTTTGTATTGATAGAGAATTCTGTCTAATAGGAAGGAAGAAACGTCATACTTAGAAGCCTGTGACCTTAGTACCAAGGATACCATTCCTCATACATCTTTATACTAAGAAAGAACACACGGAAATAAAGGGATGGGAAAGAGAGGACTGTGTACATTAGGAGGCAAATTAGAAGCATTAATGTAGCTAGGAAGTATCTTATTTCAGAAAACCTTTTTTATCTGGGTTACTCTGTGAGGTAGAATGATTTATTGAGTTGTTAATTGAGTAAAAGGGAAGTAAAATTATAGATACATATTAGGGACTGTTTTTCTTCCTCCTGGAAGGATGTGCACAGCTGGAGAAATGAGGAATTTTGACATTGTGTTGAAATTTAAAAGAACAAAATCTCCTTCCAACATTTCTTAATCCCATTGAGAGAAATACATAGTTTTATTTTTTGTACTTAGCTAGTAAACTTTACCATGTTTGCCTTTGAGTTTTTTATTTTGAAGTATTTTCTGACTTTTGTAAAATTTTAACTGAGCTGTGGATTTCAGAGCAACACAAAGGAGAAAATGGCTAATCTTGAGAGAAAGAGAGACGGACGGGCAGACATGTTTTACTTTTCTCACTGACCTGCTGTGCATCTTTTGGTTGTAGTAGAAGAAACTAATTTTGGCCATTTAAATGAAAAAGAGGGTTTGTTAGACGAACACTGGGTGGCTCACAGAATCAAAGGAATTGTCAAAAAACAATCTTCAAGAAGGGGAGGAGAGGCTGGGCAGTTCTGGGACCCCAGCATAGGAGGCTGTGGGTCTTCTTTCTGGGGGGAGGGCACTGCCTTTGTAATTTTTCTTAAAGGTATAATGTATGTTCCGTAAAGTGCATTAATCTAAGTGCACAGCTGAGTGAAATTTTTCATATGTATATACCCACGTAACCCCCACCCAGATCAAGATAGAGAACATCATTTCCAGCACCCCAGAAGTTTGTTTCAGGTGGGGTGCTGCTATTTTGAAGTGAGTCTATGTCCATGACTTCTGGTCTCTATATATGTCTAAGTTTCAGATTCCTAGGAGAGAGACTCTGATTTGCAAAGGAAGGCCAGTCACTTGTGGCCACCAGGCAGTCATGTAGCAGAGGCCCGGCCACTGGGAGCCACCCCTATGTATTGGTGCTATTCCTGAGCAACAGAGGGTGGTTTTGAGCAAGGGAGCCACCTCAGTTGATGTCTAACTCACTTAACTTGTACCAGAACACAGGATCTCACTTTTTAAATTGACCTTTCTGTGACCTTGTGGTTGTCTTCCATAGAAACCTGTCCTTTGACTCAGAGGAAGAAGACCTGGGAGAGCTGCTCCAGCAATTTGGGGATCTCAGATATGTTCGCATTGTCTTGCATCCAGACACAGAGCACTCTAAAGGTATTGACTGTCAACTGGCCAGGCCCTAAAAGGGTAGGAGTCACTGCAGTGGGCATTGAAGGGGTTACATGAGCATGTGTCATGCTTTTCCGAGGGGCCCACGGTCTATCTAGCCTAGGTCTCTGTGTTCCATAGAAGCACAAATGACATTCTGAGGTTATCTTGCCAAACTCAGATCTGTAGTGGTGCTGCCAGCCCTAATTTTGTCTAAGCTTTGTAAGCCGTTGCTTATTTAGGGTAATGAATTCCATCTGCTGTTCTCCTTTGAATTTCAAATGTGATAGCATCTTATGGGTATTAATCTTTCCCCATTGCTTGAAGTTACTGGGCTCTTTCTCAGTTGTTTTGTGAGAGATGGAAACTGACAGAAACTTGGTTGCAGTGGCAGTAGTCAGAAGGAAAACTAGGTAGCAGGAGTGCTTCCTTGGATTCCCCGTCTCCCAGGGCTGTCTTGAGCTTCAGGGGTTGACCACTCCTCAGTCTAGTGTAGCATCTTTCAGCCCATTCATAGCCTTTGGTTTCATCACCTGCAGTTGTTGTTCTCCTAAAGCACTGAGTCCTTAATTTTTATGATTCTCGATTCCTTTGAAATCCAGCAAAAGCTATGAAGCCTCTAGCTAAATGCCACTTTGGAGGGTTTGTGGGGTCTCTGGAGTCTTTCCATGGGTTAAGAACCTCCATTCTAAAGCTACTTATTTGCCATTTGTTGAGACCTGGTCGTGTTGGTTTTTACCTCGGCCAACCAGGACGTAAATAAGGCCATATGATGGAAACAGCACGGAACTGCTTCCTGGAGACTAGGATCTAATCCAGCCATACCACAGACCAGCTGGGGTTTATGCACATCGTTTGACCACTGTGGGCTCCCGTTTCCTATCTGTAAAATGAGTGATTCATCTAGAGTAATTGCTAAGGTGCCTTTAGCTCTAATATTCAGTTATGCTTTTTGGACCTTCTTTATTTTCATTATGTTTTTCTAAAAACAGGCAACTTGAATTGCATAGAATCTCCAAGTACTGGTAGTCTGTGCTTTACTTTGATGATACCCAACGTCTTTTGTCCCTTTTTGAGTGCTGTGGCATGTTGGGTTGATCTTCTCACAATGTAGTCTACAATTGACTTGCTAGATCTCTTTCTTGGTCTCTTAATGTTAGCTGAGAGTTAATGATCTTAATAAGCATAGTTTTAATTGTTTTTTCTTAAGGCATTGTCTTTCCCTAGCTCACATGAATTTTTTCTGACACTTTCTCTGCCCACTTACACAGCCTTGGGCTCCTCCTGCAGTTCATTCCTGTCGTGGTGCCATTTCACTGCCTGGAAGAGCTAAATGTCACCTGCAGGCTTTTAGAGAAATGCTAAGACTGAACCCAGTACTGATCCTGGAAATTCCAGTGATAAAATTCTTACCCATCTTCGCATTAGATAAATAGTCTAGTTGGCCTGTTAGAAACATTTTTCCCCCATATTTCTTCATTATTGCTTTCTCCCTATTGAGTTAATGCCAGGCACTGTGGTAGGTGCTAGGGATACAGAAATAGCCAAGAAGTAAGGACCTCGTTGCTGAGGCGTGCAGTCTGTTTAGGAAGGTGCCTCCTGACTGGTGCCATGATGGAGCTGTGAGCAGAGGACGAGGGAACACTGATGTGGGAGCACTTGGGCAGGCCTGCCTGAGAAGGAGGGAAGGTCGCACAAGGGGTGACCCTCGGGGTGGCGTGCCACGTGTGTCCTTTCAGTTAGTCTGCACTGTTCTTTCTCAGGGAGCAGAGGAGTGATACCCAAGTAGTTCTAGGAAATAATGGCATTGTTTTTGTATATGAGAGAATATTTAAAGTTTAAAGAGATACTGACAACTTATGAAACTTGTATTTCTTACTTTAGAGTTCATTGTAAGATGAACTTCAGATTTTTTTATTTTTTATTTTTTTGCTTAAAATAGCTGCTTTATCTCAATAGCAGTTAGGGTGGGCTGATTGGCCTTGCATCTTACCAGCCGAGAGGTGAGCCTTGTGGCGATTGCAGAACACGAGCCAAGCTCTGAGCTCCTGGCTTTCTGGTCCCTGCTTTGTTCATGTGAGAGAGGCCAGGGACTTCACCCCGAGAGGCAGAGCTGTCCTTCTGTGATGCCTCCCCAGTGACTGTAGTGACAGTGAGGTCTGTAATTAATTTCAGGGTTAAGTGGTTCCTGCCTCAATTTTAGTCCCCAGTAGGCACTCAGTAAATGATACTGCATTAAGTTTGGGGCTGTAATTTTGCCCCCATTTCCTTTGGATATCTTTTATTAAGGAGAGAGATAGATACTGTCTTAGTTATCTAAGACCCTTGTTGTTGAGTGAATTCCGACTCATAGTGACCCTATAGAACAGAGTAGAACTGCCCCAAGGGTTTCCAAGGAGCAGCTGGTGGATTTGAACTGCCGACCTTTTGGTTAACAGCTGAGCTCTTAACCGCTGCATCACCAGGGCTCCAAAACCAAGTTGTCATAGTTATCTAGTGCTACTACAACTGGGTGGCTTGAACAAACAGGAATTTATTTTCACACAGTTTAGGAGGCTGTAAGTCCATATTCAAGGCGCCGGCTCTAGGGGAAGGCTTTCTCTCTGTTGGTTCTGGAGGAAGGTCCTTGTCTCATTCAGCTTCGTCCTTTGCAGTCTTCATGTGTCTTAGCGTGATCCTCCCCATCTCTGCTTTGCTTAATCTGCTCTTTTGTATCTCGAGAGAGAATGACTTAAGACAACCCTATCCTAATACTGCTTCATTAACATAACAAAGCCCATTCCCAAGTGGGATTCTAACCATAGGTATAGTGGGATTTACAATGCATATTGGGGCAGGGGGACGGGGCGGGGCGGACCCTGGTGGTGCAGTGAGTAAATGCTATAGCTGCTAACCAAGAGGTCGGCAGTTTGAATCCACTAGGTGCTCCTTGGAAACCCTATGGGGCAGTTCTACTCTGTCCTATAGGGTTGCTGTGAGTTGGAATCGACTTGATGGCCGCGGGTTTGGTTTGGTTTTTCTATTTTGGGGGTGGGTGGACACAGTTTCATCCATAACAGATAATGAGACTGAAGTCCTAAGCATTGGAAAAGATTAAGGAAGTAGTAAGATTTCACTGAGAACAGGTGCGGTATCTTGTCTTTAACCCTTCAGGGCCTAACGTAGTGCCTGTCGCATAGGTCTGAATAGAAGGAGCCTGCCTCTGTGTCAGGTGGCCCATTTGTACTGTTATCTTTGGCTTCCTGGTGGGTCAGGGGAGTTTGTGATCTCACTTGTTTTTGTCTCTCTCTGCAGGATGTGCATTTGCTCAGTTCCTGACTCAGGAAGCAGCTCAGAAATGCCTTGCAGCTGCATCTCCAGAGACTGAGGTAAGGACGACATTTAGCCTACAAGTTAGATGATGATGACTCCTAGAGGCAACATCTGATGTTTACACAGAGCTTTATTATTATTATTATTGCCAGTAATAATAGTAATAATAATAAAGTTAACACTTACTGAATACTTAGTGTGTATTAGACACTGAGCTAAGTGCTTTACTTGCATTACATCTTTACATCAGCCCTGTGAGGTAGGTACAATTATTGCCCTATTTTATAGATGAGGAAACCGGTATAATAATAGTATCTACTGTTTATTGATCATTATCTGTGTATCAGCATCTGTTCTGGGCTGATGATGGGAAAGACTGGACAAAAAGGAGTTAAGGCCATCTGTCATGTGAAGTAAATGTTTGAGAGAGAAAGTGTGTGGGTGATGGGGAATTTTTCAGTACATTCTCTAAAAGAAAATGTAAATTGTTTCGGGATAGTATGTTATCCTTACTGTTGTTATCACTTGAACTCTCTTGAGTAGAGTTAACACTCTGGCTTTCATCAGCTTTTTGAAGAATACTAAAAACTTTCCTGTTCACAGATAATTTTCCAGAATTTGGGCCTATTTGGGCACTAATCAACTCCCATAAAATAAATTATTTAGTGCTGACCATCTGTAAAAATGGCTTGGGGGCAGTGTCTGACCTCCTCCAAACCCACATGGGGGAAGGAGAACCAAGATCAACAGTGCAAGGCTCCCCTCTCTGCCATCTTTGCAAATTCTTATACCAATTGTCCCTCCCACAGCACTCTCTACTGGGTTCAGTAGTTCATTGCAAGGTCCACACAGAACTCAAAGACCATACTCACAATTATGGGGTTTATTGTAAGGGAAGTAACAGTTACAATTTAGGCTCAGGAACACTCGAGACGCAGTTCTTCCGTCAGGATAGCCTCTTCCCAGCTATGCTCACAGGCATGCCTCTCTCTGGCCCTCAGTCTCTGCCCAGAGGCACTCAACCTTCTCTCTTCATGGGCTGAGAAGCTCACCACACGGTCTCCTGCTGCCAGGTCTCTCCTTTCTTGGTGGTGGTAGGTCCTCCTGTCTGCTCAGGAATTGGCTCTCTTAAGGCAAAACTGACCAGTCCCCTTGGTGGGCCACAATTACCCAGTTACCTCGGTGGGAGTTACAAGACCATGGCTAGAAAGGCCACACAGAAGTAATCAATCAGCAGTCAGTCACACTGCACCACATTAAGTACATGTGGCCGTTTGCACAGCTCTCCTACATGTCGTGAGGCCCAGTGACCCACTTGTGGCCAGCTAGGCTGAAACATCCTGGGGGCTGGGTTCCATAGCGAAATCGGGGTTTGCTGTGTTGTCCTTGCTGTTCTTTGTTAGATGCTTGATTTCTACTTGTTACGTATCTTAACAGATGGGGTTTGCAATCTTTTGCAGGGTGGTGGGCTTAAACTGGATGGCCGTCAGCTCAGAGTTGACTTGGCAGTGACCCGTGATGAAGCTGCAAAGCTTCAGACGAAGAAGGTGAAGAAGCCAACAGGAACCCGGAATCTCTATCTGGCCAGAGAAGGCTGTGAGTAGTGGAGGGCGAAGTGAACCAGGTTTCTCAGCTGCTGGCCCCAAAACCCAGATGTGCTCTTCAACAGTGCTGTGTTATTAATCCATGTTAGCAGACGTGGCTTTCTGTTAGGAAAGCGTTACCTGGTTTGTGGCTTAACCTGTCCCGATCTCGTGTCTGCTGCTCACCTTCTGACCATTTCATTAGCAGATTGACAGGGCAGAAAGGGAGGACAAGCTCAAATTATCTTTGTATGTCATCATTTCTAATCAGGGGTTTTCTGAAGGAGTTGATAATTATGACTAAAATTACTCTTTGGATTATTCATAGGTTTAAAATATGCACCCAGTCTCTTTCCCTTAATGTCAGAAAGATAGAAATTAGCTTTAAGTACCAAAAAAAAAAAAAAAAACCTGTCTCCTAGGTCACACAGTATTTATCAGCCCACCTCTGCACAGCAGCACTGGCCTTTGTACTCAGCCTATACGTGGGGGTCTAGTTGTTTTCTAGGCTGGCTTCTCTAACTGCTTAGTAATGGCCCCCAGGTGTGTGACAAGCAGCCCCATTCCATTGGCAGCTTATGGGTGAAGCCATTTACTCTCCAGATGCCTAAAATGTACTTATTTTCCCAACTTCCTCTAGACCTTTCCATCTGACTCTGGGCGTGTACATGAAGCTTCTTTGAAGGGAGGAGAACAGAAACAAAATCACAAAATGTTCGGAGTTGTAGTCCTTGAGAACAGCTCTGAGCCCAGAACTTAGCCCTGTAACCTATTTCTGGACCTACCCAGATGCCACTGTGTCCTGGCCAACATAGTCCTCTGGGCCCTGTGCAAAGAGTTTGCATCACTCAAATCACATTCCTCTTGTTGCTCAGTGAAAATTCCTTTGGTGATGTCTTGGCCTTTTTCCCACTTTTTGCAGTGATTCGTGCTGGGACGAAGGCTGCAGAGGGCGTGAGCGCTGCCGATATGGCCAAAAGAGAGCGGGTGAGTAGATTAGGCCCCAGCCTTCGGTTTCTGCATGCAATGGTTAAAGAGTTCCACTGCTAACCAACTTGCTAACCAAAAGGTCAGCAGTTTGAATCCACCAGCCACTCCTTGGAAACCCTATGGGGCAGTTCTCCTCTGTCCTGTAGGGTTGCTGTGTGTCAGAATCGACTCGACGGCAACAGGTTTTTATTATGAGTCAGTGGGTTTGGTTTTTTTTTTTGCACACCCCATATTCGATAACTATTTCTGATTGACTCAATACAATTGATGCCAATATAAGAACAAGGTCTTATTCTTTATTTTCCTAGTGCTCAGTGGGGAGTGTTTGCTGAAGAGTACGCTGCTAGATCATGCAGCAAAGACTAAGAGACGAGGACTGTGTGTAATCAGGTGTTGGTATACGTGCAGAACAACATCAGATAGGAAGATCAGTGGGCTGGAGTTATTAGGGAAAGGAGTAGATTTGGGCCTTGGAAGGTAGCTGAAATGTCAATTTTTTTGGGAGGGGGCTGGTATTTCTGGATTATAGATCATTTTAGGAAAATCCTTATGGGAGTTTTCAATTCATGGAATCAAGCTGGAGTTTTTACTGTTAACTGATTCTGTTAAGTTCCTTTGCTGTTTAGTAGTGTTAGTTCCCAGTAATTATTTTTAATAGTAGCTTACCTTCAAAAAGCTAAGCCAGTCGAGAATGGTAAAGATGCATAACCGTGCATAGAATTAGCTATGGAACCTGAAGTGTAAAAGAAGCCGAACAGAGGTGAGACTGTACTGACAGCAAGAGACCGTGTGTCTTTTTCACGGCACAAGTTCTAGATGCATATTCTCAGCTTTTTTGATAGTGTGTAGAAATGGTACTTGTGGGGCATTGCCTGTCCGTTTTGATCACAGGGGCATATTTCATTTTCTCACAGAAACAATTTTGCTAGCAAAAGCTCAGTAGATTGTACATATGCATTGCCAGTTCACAGCAGGCACAGATTTTCCTCTGGGGGGATGTCAGACTGTTGAACTTAGCATGATGGTCTCTTCAGATTTCTCTGTAATATTCATTTCCAGAAGAGTTGTTTATTTTGTCATTTGTTAGTACCTTTACCAAACAAGAAGCAACCGGAATAAGAAGACTTGATAAAAGAAAAAAAATTAAGACTTTTTCTATTAACCTTATTTTTAAAAACAAATCAGTAGAAGAATGGAAGCCTTTCGTCTTGACGCAGGTCGCTCGGGCCCGGGGTCTTGTGGCAGCACAGTGGAGACCATTGCTCTGGGAGCAGAGTGCATTTCTGCGGTCATGGACATTCCTTTGCCTCCAGATGGCAGAGTGGAGACGAGACCATATTCTCTCAAATAGTCTTTAAATAAATTCCGTTTCCTTCTGGAAGGACTAGATAATTGGTTCGAGTTGATAGGTAAATAAGGGATTGGGTATAGATGTTAATTACAGTATTATTTACTGCTTGCTCTGGGCTAGGTTTTGAGCTAGGAATTTCATGTATATTATCTCATTCAGGTCTCATGTCAGTGCTGAGACATTGGCATTAATTATACTTGGATCAACTGTTCTATTTTGTAGATGAAAAAATTGAGGCTTAAAAGTTTTTGTGCAAAAAAAAAGACAAGATTTACTGGCCTAAAGGAGACTGGAGAAACCCCGAGAGTATCGCCCCCAGACACCCTTTTAGCTCAGTGGTGAAGTTACCTCCGAGGTTCACTGTTCAGCCTGGGAGTGGACAGCCCCGTAAAACCATATGAGACTAATGAGGTACAGGAGTCCAGTGACAAGGGCCAGAAAGCAGAAGGGGACAAGGAAGCTGGTGATAGGGAACCCAAGGTTGAGTAAGGATATTGTTGATGTGCTGTGAGATTGTTAACTATTTTCATAGGGCAACATTTGTAGTAACTGTTAAATGAGAAACTATTTCGTTCTGTAAGCCTTCATCTTAAGTGAGAATAACAGCACAATTGGAAGAGTGTAGTCAATGTCACTGAACTGTGCATGTAGAAATTTTTGAAATGGTGTATCTTTGGCTAGGTGTATTTTCACCAAAAAATAAAAAGGTTGAGAAGTTAGAGGGTTGATATGTTGTGGGGTTGTTAACCAATGTCATAAAACAACACATGTACTTCTGTTTCATGAGAAACTGTTTGGTCTGTAAGCCTTCACCTGAAGTTCAATAAAAAAAATAAATAGAAGTTTTTGTGCATCTTGTGCAGTTAGGGCTGGATTTCTGATGCTGGGCTGACTGTCGAGCCCCTGATCTCACCGCCTACCCCCACCATGCCTGCTTGAACATTTCCCTGTGGGCATTCATTGTGAGCTGCAGGCTGCATGCTGGGCGAGTCCCTCCTTTTCCTGTGGTGTTGGACGGGTGTTGTGGGGTCTTCCTTTTTGGAGAATCAGGAGCCTACCTTTTTCAAGAGTGAATTGTACTGTTAACCATTTGTTGTTGTTTCAGTTTGAGCTCCTGAAGCATCAGAAACTCAAGGACCAGAATATCTTTGTCTCCCAGACGAGGCTGTGCCTGCACAATCTCCCAAAGGCCGTGGATGACAAGCAGCTCAGGAAGCTGCTGCTGAGTGCCACTAGAGGGGAGAAGGGGGTGCGCATCAAGGAGGTGAGTCCTGCCACCTGAATCTCACGCGCCCGTCCTGGGTCGGATTGAGCGTTCATTCCAGCCTGTGGTGCCAGCAGTAGTGCCAGGATCTTGACAGTTGGTTCTCCTCTGGACGCACTGTGAGTGTTCAAGGCCGAGTTTGGCAGTTTTCACCTTTTTTTTCTTTTTAAGAACTGCCTTTCACATCTGACCAAAATTCAGTAGAATGCTACAGAGTCTCTGCCCTTCGTGAATTAATTTAGCAAGCATTTATTGAATGCCCGCTGTGTGCTCTGCATTATACTAGGTGCTGTAATGTTAATTTTCTTGCAGAGAAAATAATCTGTATGCTCTGCTCTTTTGAAGAGTGTTTTACTACCAGTTGGGCTCTTACTCTGTAGAAAGGCTCATCGGGGCCCCGGGATCGGCACAGGGGGCCGCACAGGTCTTCAGCAGTTGTATGAGGAAAGCGCTGGGCCCACGCCAAGGCTTAGCTAGACGTTGTGTGTGCTGCACGGCACCATCTGCATACTTCCACCTACCACTTGTATTACACCGTCTGTCGCTGTCTGTCAGTCGTTCCTCCCAGCCAACACCGAGCTCTCTGAGGGCAAGCGTTGTCTCTGTGCCCCAGTCCTTGGCATTAAACCCTCAATCAGTATTCATTGAGAAAGTTACGGGGCCAGTACTAGGGGTCAGCTTTGCCCTGTCTCATCACCATAAACTTTTCCCAATCCCTGAAGCCTCTTCAGAATGCTTGGTGTTGGTATTTGGGGAATTACGTGAGAGAATGTGAACGTAACAGCACGTATCTGACGCTCTTAGTGAACGGCCGAGAGTGTTACTGACGTAAGGACCAGTTGTGTAATCTCTTATATCAACATCCACAGTACTTACTAAGTGGTTACACATTAAAATCAAAAGCTTGTCATTTAGGTAAATTTATGTGTATTCTGCAATATTTGCATTATATTGAATTTTCTGTAGTTATAAGTTTAGTGTCTCAGCAGGACAGTTAGCCTCTTGAGGGCAGCAGTGTCCCTTTCTACTGCTCTTGATCCCCGCTCAGCGCATGACACAGTTCTAGACCTGGAGCAGATTGCACAGACCCTGAATGCCACATCCACATGGCACCCGTACTTGGGCCTCTCCATTATATGGGAACAGCAGCTCCCAGGACTAATAGCCTGTAAACGATCAGTTTTCCCAAAATATCCCACCACGCCTTGGGGCCCCAGGATGCCCATTACATCAGGCTGAAGGACTTAGGGGAAATGTCACACCAGAGAGAATCTGAGCTCCGAGCAAAGATGGCTGAAACACCTTCCTGCATTTCTGAGGCTGTGTGCTGTGCAGCCCATGCCTGAAATGTGGTCCTTATCTAAAGCCATCAAGCCTCTTCTTCCTTTTCCTCAATAATTTCCTCTCTGGGGTATGTCTTCAGTGGAAAGATCTATGGACGGTACTCCAGCCTCAGAGAGAAATTGTTATACAGTGTAAGATACCACCACATATCTCTCAGCTTGTATGTGTGTGAAAAGGTAGCCGTTAACAATTTTCCCTTGGGAAGTTTATTTTCCTTGCATGCTTATTTGTAAGTCTATGTTGGTGTCTATTTTAGAATGTAAACTCTTTGAAAGCAAGACAGTATCTATTTAATATGATGGTGCTCTCAGCGTATTCTGATAAGACGAACACTCACTAAGTGTCATTCCAGTACAATTCCGCTGGTGATGTTATAGATTAATATCCTGTTCCAGTAACCTGATTTCTTATCGAATCCACTGAAGCAGTTCACGCCTGGTCAGGCTTCTCATTCTGTAATGACGGATTCTTTTCTTCTCCTCATAGTGTAGGGTGATGCGAGACCTGAAAGGTGCTCATGGGAAAGGGAAGGGCCAGTCCCTGGGCTATGCCTTTGCAGAGTTCCAGGCGCACGAGCACGCACTGACAGCCCTGCGCTATATCAACAACAATCCAGACGTCTTTGGTCCTCAGAAGGTGAGCTTCCTTCTGGGGGAGGAGAACTGTTCCCCTGACGGCAACTTGCAGAAAACCGCCCTCCTTCTTGTCCAGTGTCCTCTTGACATCTGAGTGATGGGAGAGGACAGTAGCAAGTCGATGGAGGGAAGGAGCAGGTGATTGCAGGTGATAAGATGATCAGAGGGAACTTTAGACTGGACAGACTGCTGGTGAACTGGCCTCTTCCTTCAGGGAGAGGAAGTGATTGGCAACCACTGGCTTGTAAAAGGGGGCAGTGGTGGGGGCAGCTCTGCTCACTGTCTAATGAGTGACGTTCTGTCTCCCTCTGACAGAGACCAATAGTGGAGTTCTCTCTGGAAGATCGAAGGAAACTGAAAATGAAGGAACTAAGGATCCAGCGCAGTCTGGTACAGAACTTCAGTGTTGTTTTGTTTTTTAAAGAACGTATCTAACCCTTCTGTTTTGTTCAGTGTGTGGCTCTGCTCCCTTGGAGTAGCTCTCTCTCATTAGGTTCTTTGTTGCCCATTACTCTCAGTTCCCTAGGACTCTCCCAGCCACCCTCCCCTCTGTGGACCCATCTTGTGACAGCTCCACAGGAGAAGGCACAGGAAGGAGCGAGGAGAATCAGACCGATGGTGTTACCCATCAGCGGTTCTCGTACAGTGTTTGGTGATGATGTGCGCCAAGATTAATGGCTGAGATGAAGGCTTTCTGTTACCTGTCAGTTTCAGCTATCCATTCTGTAATTCTCTGTCCGTCTTGGATGGCTCTAGAAGTGTGATGCCTGATAGCTTCAGTAGTGCTTTACTCTAGTGTGGTGTAGAAGAAAGAGCAGGTGCTTTAGGAACAGGTACACTCATTTTCAAACTCAGGCTCTGCCCCTTTCTGGCTGCACAGTCCTTGGCAAGTTGTTACCTTTCTGCATCTCAGTTCCTGGTTTGTCAATGGGATTAGCAGCTTCTGCCCCACATGATCCATGTGAGGATTAAATGAGATAACGCGTGTAAGGTGCGTTAACATACTTTGTGGTCACGTGGTCAGCATGAAGTGAATACTTGTTATTTACCCATCTTCCTCCAGGACATGAAGGGCTAGATTATTCTGGATACCATATAGCTCTTCTCTTCATGACTCTCTGTGATATTCTACCTTAACTTGCATATATAGCAGACCTTTCACAGTGTGTACCATGACCGTGACCCTGGGGTGGAGAGCCTGGATGTGGTCATTGTTCAAGGCGACTTTATTACACTAGACATCATATTGTTTGCTGATTGTGAAGTTACTGGCTTATGAGTCTTGAGCTATACTTCCCCGTATTTCTTACCTCACGTGGCGAGAGATGGTTGTCATGTGTTCCCTACCCTGTAACCATCAGTTGCTGTGACAGGGCTTGTGAATTGCTTGTAGTCACTTTCCTGTTTGGGGGAGGAATTCCCCTTCTTTCACCAAGCTCACATGAAGCTCCTCTTTTGCTGAGAGTTCCCATCAGAGGACCCTCGTGCAGAAACCAGACAGCAGTCTCCTGTTTTATGCAGCAAAAAGTGAGATCCAAGTCCGCAAACAGAGAGCCCCAAGGGGAGCAGCCCAAGCCTGGAAAAGACCAGCAACAGAAGCCAGCTCAAAACCACACACACGGGCAAAGCAAGGCCTCCCTGGAGCCGAAGGGGAAGACAGGCTCAACCTCATGGATGGGGTTTCTGACCAAGGCAGAAGTGGAGCAGGTAGAGCTGCCTGATGGAAAGAAGAGAAGGAAGGTCCTGGTGCTTCCCTCACACCGAGGCCCCAAGATCAGGTGAGCTGTGGCGGGGCAGCATGGCGTGGTGAGGGCCTCTGAGTAGGGTCGCTTTCCTTAGCCTCTCTTTTCTTTGTGGCATTTGTTCAGAGGAAAGCAATGCTTAGTGCTGTGCCGGTCCCACATGAAGGGTTAATGCACATATGCCCTTACCCCAGCACAGCTGTCACTCTCAGATCAAATGGAAAAGGGACAGGAGCGGCGGGGGGCCTCTGAGGAGCCTGCTAAGGTAGCTTTCGGCCTTCTCTCATGAAGCGCTTCTTCCTGTCAGATGCCCCTCTGTCAGCTGAGTCCCTCCTGCTAGAGGTTCCCTGCAGTTTCTGTTGGGGCATCAGACTTGGGGTATATACAGAAGTAGAGCTTTAAAAAAATATTTGTTAAATAAATGAATGTTTTTGAGACTTCCTTGAGGCATTAAGCCAGAAAACAAGGACACAAAGGTTGAGCCTTAGGATAGCGTGTTGCAGTGTCTTTGTTCAGGGCTCTTACCTCCTCATGGACTTGGAGCCAGTGGAACAAAAGATGTCACCTTCTGGGCCGAGAGAACCTCAGAGTGAGCACTTACTGACTGTCTTGTTTCAGGTTGCGGGACAAAGGCAAAGCGAAGCCTCTCCCTCCCAGTAAGCCAAAGCCCCAGATAAACCAGAGGAAGCAAGAGAAACAGCTATTATCTTCCAAGCAGGTGAGTTCTGTGGGACACAGACTTTGGGTATGGCCAGGCTCTGCTGGGGCTGGCAGCCACCTCTGTACCTTGGCTAGTTGAGCAACAAGAAAGGGCTTCTGGATTGCAGCTGTGTGCCGTGCCGCAGAATTTTAGAGGATGCCAAGGTCACAGTCGTAGAAGTAGAGAGTAGCAAAATGAACCCGCAAGTATCTGTTGCTGTGCTTTGACAATTAACTTGTTTTACCTGCTTCCCATACGTGCTTCCCCCCAACAAAGTAGATTAACATAAACCCAGCTTCACATGTAAATACCCCAGAATGCATCTCTTAACTGATCAGGCCTTAAAAATAACTGTTACGCCATTATCATATCTATAGAAATTAATAATTAAAATTCTTAATATCATCTAATACATAGTCTATATTCAGTTTTCCCCAGTGCCTCAAAAATTGTTTTTATAGTTGATTGGTACAAATCAGGATTCCAACAAAATCCACGTATTACATTTGGTTATTTCGCCTAAATCTTGTTTTATTCTGTCCTATCCACCCTCACCCCCTCCCGTTTCCCTGCTTTAATTTGTTGGAGAAACCAAATCATTTGCCCTTTAGAATGTTACGTTTTCAATTGGCTGCTTGCTCCCTTGTGGTGTCGCGTAACTTGTCCCTGTAACACCCTACAGCCTGAGTCTAATCACACTGCTTGATTAGATTCAAGTTCAGTTTTCTTGGCAGGAATATTTCATAGGTGGTGCTGGGTGCTTCCTGTTGCATCACATCATGAGGCACGTGATGTCTGGTTGCCCCGTTTCTAGTGATGCTAAGATTGATCAGTAGGTTTAGGGGTTGTCTGCCTTATCCTCCATTTAAAATTTACCCATCAGCCTTTCATATAAGTCTTAGCTACCATCGACGATTGTTACCTAGATGCCTTATTGCATTATAGGTTGCAGAATAATGATTTTCTAATTCTGTCATTTTTTCATTTTTCAGTAAATTCTAGAAAGTAGAATTCTCCCTTGTCAAGTCTTTGGTTACTGTGAAATACCATTTGCATAGGAAAGGCAGGATAAACCTTGATTCTTTCCCTCCTTCTGTTTTCAGAGTAATGAGTCGGCACCCTTCTCCTGTGAGAACCAGTCAGATTTTTTTAATGCTGTGAATTCCTGAGTTTTTATAAACTTGACAGGTTTCAGTCAGATGCAGTCATTATTCTTGTCCCATCCTAGGCTGGCTCCCAAGTCCTTCTGACATGACCCCATTTGTTTTTGAAAGTGTCCTTGCTTTCTGGTATCACAAAATGTGCTAGGGTGGCTCATCTTATATAGTTCTTCCCCAGTCCTGGAATCAGCCATGTTTCCAAGTAGCCCTAGTTCTTTCAGTAGACAATGGTAGTCCTATGTTCTTGACGTTCAAGTTCAAGTTTTCTTTCCCCCTCCTTAGGCCCTGTCTTTGAAAGGTCAAAGAATATTAGCTTCCCATCCTATTCACGGAGTCTATCTCTAGGAAGTTTCTGATCTCTACCATGCTGTACTACAAAGCTCTGTCTCTGAAATCCCATGAGCAGTGTGCTCGGTGAGGGAAAAGGCAAGCAAGAATGTCCGAACTCTGGGCTGACCACTCTGCTGATGAGGCTGAAGTGAGCAGTTTGGGAGGTGGTGGGGAGGCCTCTGGAACACCCCAACAGTGTTTTAGTGGGGCTTCTCCTGTGCGTTCTGGTCTGACTTCTCACCAGCAGATGATTCCTCTTGAGTCTTTGTCTAAGCGTCACTCCCTGGAAGTCCACCTCTTCCCAGTGGACAAGATCTGTGTATCTCCTTACAGGTAAGGTGATATTTAGTGCTTGAGATTGATTGCCTTATGTTTCCTTTCGTTCGTAGGCACCTAAGAAAAAAGCTAAGGGAAATAAGACAGAAATCCGCTTCAACCAGCTGGTCGAACAGTATAAGCAGAAACTATTGGGACCTTCTAAAGGAGCTCCTCTTGCAAAGCGGAGCAAATGGTTTGATAGCTGATGATGGCAGCAGACTGGATAAGAAGCTGGATTGTGTGCTTCCTGGTAAAGCTCCCAGCCAGTTCCTCTCCTTATGTCTCTGAGGGGAAGAAGTCCCCGAGTCCATGGCTGCTTTGTTGGGAGGCTTCTTGAGCTGTGCACACCTGAACTGCCACACCTCCTCCAGCGTGTGGTCAGTTAACCACAGAGACATGTCAGAGAAAGCTGGGATGCTTCTTTTGTACGATCCAGTCGATGGTGTGGAGCTGTGTGTATAGGTCCATTTTATCCTTTGCTTCTCATGTGGAAACAATTGTAAAAAAACTTTCCTGAGGGCGGAATTTGTAAGATGTGTATTTTGATAAGCATCTTCTCTAAAGGAAATATTTTGAGGCTTTTTGAATAACATCTCTCATTTGTAATATATGTGAATCCTTTGTTACTTACGAACGTTTTTGACATTCCTACTTCTAATTCAGTTACATAGTCCTGTATGCCGTACTGCAGGAGTTGACTAAATAAGAACCAATAACAATGATTTCCAACCTAATCTCCAAGGGTGGGAGACACGTGAGAGGTAATTGGGGGCAGTGGAGCTTGGCAGAGAGCAGCACCTGATAATTGTTTGCCAAATGAGTGGGTAATTGTCAGTAGATGACTGGAAATGGGTTACAGTGGTCCACGGACACTAGCCTGGTGGTGACCTGGCTCTTCTCTGGTAGAGCACCTGCTCGTGCGGATGTAGGTGGCGGCTGTGGCGGGACAAGCAGTGAGCATAGGGTCTGGGCTCCAGCCTGGCCTGCTGTTGCCTAGTGGGCGGCCTTGAGCCAGACGGGTCTCTCCAGGCCTTGATTTTCTCATCTGTAGAATAAGGGGTTTGACTAAATGTTTTCACAGGTCCTTCCCAACTAGATCTAAGGAGCCCTGGTGGCGTAGTGGTTAAGAGCTCGGCTGCTAACCAAAAGGTCTGCAGTTTGAATTCACCAGCCCCTCCTCGGAAACGCTATGGGGCAGTTCTGCTCTGTCCTATAGGGTCACTTGAGTCAGAATCGACTTGAGTGCAACGGGTTCCCAGCTCTAAATTTTTTCGAATTCATTCTTATTCCCGTTCTTTTGCTTTTTAACATCAGAGAGGGTAGAGATGGCATTCTTTGTGTTTGACAACTTTAGAGGTGTCACAGAAGCTGAGAGGGATGGTGAATATTTGAGAGTCAGGGTTCAAAACGATCATGACAGCCTGGAGGAGTGGGCTGAATCTGATAAGATGAAAATCACTGGGAACAAGTATAAATTCCTGCAGTTGGATCCCAAAACTGTACTGCACGAGTTATGGTGGGAGAGTGTGTGTCAGTCAAATTCACAAGATGAAGCCACAGTCTGGCCGCCACCAACGTAATAGGACTGTTAGGCTATATTAGTAGACACGTGATGTCTCCAATGAGTGAGCTGCTAGGGCTCTGAGCCAGCAGCCCACAGTGTGACCAGGTGAGCAAAGGAAATTGAAACCATGTCAGCAGATACAAAGCTGGTCATGAGTTGCTCACTTTTGAAGCTGGTTGTGGTCATGTTATACTGTTCTCTCTGCTTTTGTGAATATATGGAGCTTTTCCTAATAAAAGGTTGAAAAGAAAAGTCAGATAAGTAACTGAAGGAAACTGGTGCTGACTTCTCTGAGAAGGCAGTTGTTGGAGTGTAATAGCTGTTGGTAGAGCCCAGAAGGGTATATGGAGGCAGATGGATAAATGCCACAAGGAACCAGATTTGGCTCAGTAAAAAGAAGAACTTGTGAGTGTAGCTGCCAGAGGGGCATGAGTCCCATCTCTGGAACAGTCCAAGTGTGGGTGTGGGGAGTCCATGGTATCATACAGGGGATTTCAGTACCAGGGGTTGGGCTGGAGGACGTGGTAAGGTTTGCTAGTTCGTTAACACTTGGTCCCAAGATATCCCGAAGTTGTTCCTCATATACTAGTCCAGACCCTGGGGCACCTTTCTGGAGAATATCTGACCGTCGTTCTCTGTGCATTGGCTCTCATTAAGTCAGCCCCATGATTGAGATGGCTTTGTTCCTGCTTAAAACTCCCGGTGGGTTCTCCTCTCACTTTGAAAGTTCAGCTCCTTTCCCATAACATGCAGTGCCCTAGGTTCCCCAGCCCTCATCGACCTCTCCTACCTCATCTGCACCCACTCTGCCCTCCATGCATCTTGGCCATGTAGAGCTTCCTTCAGTTCTTCTGATGCTTTACCCCCCACCCAGGGCCTTTGTATCTGTTCCCTCTGCCCGACCTTTTGCTTGTCACTGAGCTCTCCAGCGAGCTGGCACGTGCCCCTGCAGCACTTGACTGTCTAAAGCCGGGCTTTTCTTCCCCTCCCCTGTCCTGCCCCATCATGAATCCTGTTATGCTGTTAATTTTCCTTGCGGCACTAGTCTCTATCTGGAATGATTTGTTTGTCTCCCCTAGTGGGAGTGTATGCTTCGTGAGAGGGCCTTACCTCTCCTGTTCACGGCACCCAGTAGTGAGCCTGAGTAGATGTTGGGTAAATATTTGTTGACTGAAAAAAAAATAAGAGAAAAGGAAGAAACAGTACTTCTTGGGAAACCGATGAATGCTCAAAAATTCCCGTGGTCAGTTTAGAGATGAAGGAAAGACTGTGAAAATATTTAAACCTTTTTTTGGAGAGAGCAGTAGGGCAGGGCTGTATCTTAAGGGTCACCTTGAGAGGGAGAGTGTGACTTGGGGAGTTTCATACATTCTCGTGGTAGCCTATAGCACGTCTGTCCTGGATGGCCTGTACAATGTGAGGGAGTAAGAATCTTCATTAAGATGACAGAACGTCCACAACTTGCCTGTCAGTTGATCTCTTTCTCCTTGGCCAACTCTGTTCACCAGACATTTTTTTTCACTAGTCTGTACAAATATATTTAACATTCAAACAACTATCTTAACATTGAGAGTAGATAGTAGTTTGATGTTCATTCAGATCGCTGTGGCAGAGTCTCTTAGATCCAGATATTATATTTCTTCTGACAGTTTTAGCAACCCAGGATGTTAAAACAGCATTCAGTTGCTTGGAAAGTTATTGCCCGGTTCTTTAAAAGAGTAATATGAGGACAAATTGTCCTCTTAACAAGCAGATTCCCAATGTGCTGTCTTTCTTGGGGACATCTCACTGTGGGTTCTTTATTGATGTAACAGAGTTGTGCTCACTTCTCGTTCACTGCAGAGCCTCATGTTCCATGAAGTGGAGTTTTTTGAATTAACATGAAGTTTGCGGTACAGACTGCTGGGTTAAAAAACAATGATAAAAATGTCTTTGTTTACACCCAAGACTGAAGGCTGCCAGTCCAAACTATCTCCAATAACATTTTCCTGTTAGATTGCACAGTAGCTTGGCTCAGAGGTAGTTAGTTCCTTTCAATAAAGAGTCTTAAGATTGTGTGCTGGCTGTGTCTTTGCTTTTGTTGGCTGCTTGGTAGTTGTGAAGAACCTGCTTGGATCCAGGATTTACAATCTCATCTTCTAGAGTCAGTCAGTGGCAAAGTTTATGCTTCAACTGTCCTGAAATGAGCATCATGGCTTCCTTTGTTACAAATGTAAGGCCTAGGAATTCATCCTTCAAAATACTTCCAAAAGTCGTTTGGTATGTTTTTGCTTTGAAAAGAGGCTTCCCAACTAAAAGTTCAGAGCCCAGAACCTCAAGGCTCCAGAGAGCGCCTTCTCATCGTGTATTTGTCCTTCAGTGTCTGAGAGGCAAGAGGTCAGACGTGCCGCCGTGAGTGCTGACCACCTGGAACCTGCAGCCTTAAGCCCTCCAGCTGACCGAGTAGTCAGTTCTAGGAGTGACTGACAGGCACCGCTAATTCTCTCATATAAGTAACAACTCTGCCCGTGCAATTTGGAAAGATCCTGAAATTCTCCATAGACTGCTCCCTTGTGAAAATACTGCATGATCAGATACGATGGTGCCCCAGATGAGTTTGTATTTCAGCTTGTCTCTGGTGATGCTCAACTCCTGCTTCGTCTGACTCAGCTTTAGCTGGCTCTTTGAGGGTCAGCATGAGATGCTGTTTCTCTCAGGTAAAGTAAAGATTTCCAAACTTCCCTTTGTCCAAGGTTGACCGATTTAGGCATCCATGTGTGTTGCCTTTCTATGGTTCTTTCGTTTTTGTCCTGGTACCTCTTCCTCTCCAGTATTATTTGCAGAGTCAGAACCCTCATTACTTTGCGGTGTTAGTGTCCCAGACACGGGGTGAGTTACAAGTACAGTCTGTAGTAACTTTGGCTGCTGATTCTGAACTGGGTAGCAGTGTAGCCATCAGTTGCCAGAGGTGCAGGAACTTGTCCCGCCCTCACTATAACACCACCTATCAGTGTTTTGGGGAGCAAAGCCGGCCTCCTCAAAAACCCAGCCGCCTACCCAACAAGCAAAACAAAACCCTGTGACTTCATGACGTTAAGTCGTTTGGGAGAGGATTGGCTGAGGGCAGGCAGTGGGTTCTAGAGGACCGGCCCTGCACTTGGAGCAAGCATGGTGGTGGGCACTGAGCACATGGCTGCCAACCTGTGGTGTGCCAGATCCAGGTCATAACAGCTCACAAGAGCCAATTGCTAAGTTTTCAGGAACTTTGCAAGCGGATTGTTAAACACAACCATAATATATAATTATAGAAACATATAATCAAATCAATTAAGAACAAAGGTAAGACCAAATTACTGGGGCTGAGACTTGGGGACCATGGTCTCGGGGGATGTCTAGGTCAATTGGCATAACAGTATATAAAGAAACTATTCTACGTCCTACTTTGGTGAGTGGCATCTGGGGTCTTAAAAGCTTGCAAACAGCCATCTATAAAATACATCTATTAGTCCTATCACGTTTGGAGCAAAGGAGAATGAAGAAAACTAAAAACACAAAGCAAATCTCAGTCCAAAGGACTAATGGATCACGTGAACCACAGCCTCCAGCAGCCTGAGCCCAGAAGCACTAGATGGTGCCCCCAGCTGCCACCACCCATGGCTCTGACAGGGATCACAGTAGAGGGTTCCAGTCAGAGTAGGAGAAAAATATAGAACAAAATTCAAATTCACAAAAAAGACCAGACTTATTGATCTGACAGACTAGAGGAATTCCTGAGACTATGGCCCCCCGGACACCCTGCTAACTCAGAACTGAAGCCACTCCTGAAGTCCACCTTTCAGCCAAAGATTAGACAGGCCTATAAACAAATGGTAACACAAGTGAGGAACGTGCTTCTTAATTCAATCAAATATACGAGACCAAATGGGCAACATCTGCCCAAAAGCAAAAACGAGAAGGCAGGAAGGGTCAGGAAACCTGGATGAATGGACACGGGGAATCTGGGTGGAAAGGGAAAGAGGAGAGGGCTGACACAGCAGGGATTGCAACCAATGTCACAAAACAATTCGTATAAATTTTTGAATGAGAAACTTGTGCTGTAAACTTTCACCTAAAACACACACACAAAACAAAGGTAATAAATACTCCTAATATATTTCTCTGACTTGTTATCAATGCCCTGAGGTTACGTCTGTTGTGTCTACATGATAGAAATACCATACAACACGTGCTACTTCACATCTCTTCCCAACTCACTTCAGTGCCAGTCACTCTGATAGCTTGAAATCAGCCACAGAGGGAATATTTATACCACAGAAATTGGCAAACACTACAAATCAGGGCTTGATTTATTGTTTTGTTAAATTGCTTGGACTTAGGAAAGTGATGAAGAAAATGTTAGCAATGCAGATTAAACATATGACATGTCTGTAGCCATTATTAGAAACCCTGGTGGCACAGTGGTTAAGAGCTATAGCTGCTAACCAAAAGGTCGGCAGTTTGAATCCACCAGGCACTGCTTGGAAACCCTATGGAGCAGTCCGACTCTGTCCTGTAGGGTCACTATGAGTCAGAATCAACTCAACGACAACGGGTTTGGTTTTTTTTCGGGGGGGGGTAGCCGTTATGTTATGAATAGCAAAAAAAAAAAAAAAATCGAGGCGGTATTCTTCCAGAATTTAAAAGCTCTTATCTGATTTTGCCAAGAAGTTGCTGAGCAAGTGAAGTTGTGACCTATGTCTTTGTTGTTTTAGTCTTGTTAAGTAAATGAAAATGTCAACAAACATCCATGTCAGAACCCCACTCATTCATCAATGATACGAGCCACTTCTTGGCTGAATCAGATAATAGTCAAACATTTATTTGTATTCTGATTTTGTCAAATCATGGTTGGATTGCAACCGTAGGTTCCTTATTGATACAGAAGTCGGCAAAAATCAACAAAAGCATTTGGTAAAAATCAATTGGTTATATAGCATTACAGTAAAGAATATTGTATATTTTATTATTTGTAAATTAAGGGCTGCAATCCTTTTTTATCGGTAACATAATAAACTTAAGTACATGCATGCATATATGTTGTTGTTAGGTGCTATCAAGGCTTTTTTTCGACTCATAGCAACCCCATATGACAAAGTAGAAGTGCCGCATAGGGTTTTCTTGGCTGTAATCTTTACGGAAGCAGATCACCAGATTTTTCTCCTGTGGAGCAACTGGATGGGTTCGAACTGCCAATCTTTTGGTTAGCAGCCAAGCTTTTATCCATTTGTGCCACCAGAGCATACATAGGTTTTTATCACAGAGACCCAGTTGTTAAACACTGACCCGCACACCCCTACCACAAACACTTTGCTTCCTGCTCACACAATCTTTGGCTGACAAAACCTTTTAAAACTGCCTTCCTGTAATCGGCAATGCCCAATTTTTATGATAAATTATAATTTCAAAATTAAGCCCTTGGTTTACCCAGCTCCTTTCTCTCCTGCCTCAGGGCAAAAGAAACCAGTCATCACATTTTGTAGTTTTTTTTTTCTTCTCTCTTCTCCTGTGCTACTAGCAGCCAAATGCACTCATATATATATATAAATAGGTGAAAAGAGAGCTGGAGTAGCAAATACACTGATTTATTTTGTGATTTCCTTGGCAGTAGCCAGGGCTCAATACCTTGGCTTTGCGTTGGGGTTGCCGACACTGAAAGGGTGTGTTGGCTCCACGTGGTTTTATAACAGCCCTTCCCGGAATCCTGCAGACATCTTCATTCCCCAGAGGTCAGATAAGGGCTATTTATTTTCCATAGTCATGAAAACCCTCGGGGAGAGCCATGGCAATTTCATGAGGACTATTAAAGGGACATTAGGATTGAAGTGGCTGCTCAGGAAATCACATACTCACAATCCTGTCTGCAGGGACAGCTGCCAGCAGCAGCAGTGGGAGCCTGGCTCCGCTGCCTGGGTCAGCTGAATGTGGATGCGGCCAGCGCCCACTCACTGGAGTCGAGAGGCACAGGGAAGGGGACAGGTCCTTGGAAGAACTGTTTGCCTCTGCTCCCTTTCTCTCTGCCAGGGGATGGGCCCTCTTAACTCAGTAACAATAGATAACAATAATAGCTGTATTAGTTTCCTAAACCAGCTACCATTGAGACAACTCCGACTCGTGGTGACCGCATGTGTGTCAGAGTAGAACTGTGCTCTATAGGGTCTTCTTTTTCAGTAATATTTTACTGTGTTTTCAGAGAAGGTTTACACAGCTGTTTAGGTTTGCATTCAACAATTTCTACACAAATTGTTCTGTGACGTTGGCTACATTCTTCACAATGCGTGAACAATTCTCAATATGTCTGTTCTGGTTGTTCTGTTTTCCATAGGGTTTTTAGTGACTGATTTTTTGGAAATAGATTGCCAGGCCTTTCTTCCAGGGCACTTCAGAATAGATTCAAACTGCCAACCTTTTAGTTAGCAGCTGAGCATGTTAACCATTTGCACCACCCAGAAACTCTGCTTGGTGGACAGTAGGCACTTCATAGTGAAGGCAGTGAGCTGGGAGAGCCGTCGTTCCAGGGGACATATGTGCTGGTGGAGGGACAGCTCTGTGCTGATGACTTCTGGACCCCTAGTAATTTACACAGTTGGGAGGCCGATGCTGCACGCAGGGGCCAGGCAGGGCCAAATGGGCTCCCAGGGTCCTGCCACAGCACCTCTGGGGTTTCAGCTCCTCGGTGAGATTTAGCAATAGCGGGGTCTTAATAAGGGACCAGCGTCCTTCCTTCCCAGGGAGGCAGTGAATGGATCTAAGCTACTCAACATGGCAAAGGACGAAAAGGGGAAAGCGAGAGAAGGGCCAAGGCTCTTTAGAGGGGTCCCAAGTCCTGGAGGGCAGGAAGCACAGAGTTGGCCCGGCCACCCGCTGTCTCAGTCGTTGCTGGTGAGCAGGGAAGAGAGAGGGGCTGCCGATTCAGCACTTCCCTGAGGCTGAAACTCACCCCTGCCCACTTTCCAACCCACCCTCCCCAGGAGCTGCAGAGAGGCAGGACAAAGGCCAAGGGACAATGGTGTGGCCTTGGACAAATCACTCAGAGCCGCCGGTCTTCATCTGTAAAATGGAGGTAATAAGGTCCACTTTGCAGAACTGTTATTTAAAAAAAAAAAAAAAAAGCCAGCTTAAAATTAAACCAGTTGCTGTCAAGTTGGTTCTGACTCTTGGCCACTATAGGGCTATCAGTGGCTCATTTTTTGGAAGTATATTGCCAGGCCTTTCTTCCGAGGTGCCTCTGCGTGGACTCGAACTGCCAACCTTTTGGTTAGCAGCTGAACGCGGTAACTGTTTGCAACACCCAGGGATGCCATAATTTATTTAGCCAGCCCTGTATTCAGTGGAAAGGTCGTTGGGTTCCAATCGTTTGCTATTACAAACTGCTGTTAAGAGAAAGCTTGCACAGATGTCATTTTGTGCACATGCAGCCCATACAGTCAGTTAAGGGGAAAATCACGAGAATTCCTTGCTTGGCTCCCAGGGAGCAGTGCTTTATTGTGGAGAGAAGAAAGAAAAGCAATGGGAGGCATTTAGAAATAAAGATGTTCATTTTTCCTGGTTATGAAAATAGTAATATGTGCTCAGTAGAGAAAACCTGAAAAATGCAGAAGAAAAGTTTAAAAAAATTAAAACTACTTATAAATCAAACTGTCCAGAGGAAAAGAAAGATTCTGACATACACTTTTGCCCTGTAGGTATGTGTTTTTATAAAGATTGGATTATGATATACATATAATAGTGCACCATTTATCTTTACATATTTATTGTGAATATTTTCTATGTCATTAACTATATTGAAATCACCACCTTTAATGGTTACATAATTTAACAGTACACGGATGTACCATGATTATCCTGCTGTTGAGCATTGAGACAGTTTCTAATTTTTCATTATTGTAAGTAATACAGTGATGGATATCTTTGAAGATAAGTATTTGTCTAAATTTCTAATAGTTTCAGGATAGATTTTTAGAAAGAGAATTACTGAGGCAAAGGGTATGGATTTTTAAAAGTCTGTTTATACATAGCACCAAATTGCATTCTAAAAAATGTACAAATTTATACTTTGAACAGTATTATGGGGGGAGTACAATTTTTACTGCACCCTTATCAATATTGAGTACTAGCATATAAAATATTGTTAATTTAAAAGGCAAACCTTGCCATCTTTTATTTTGAATTGATTTGATTACTAGTGAAGAGTGAACATGTTTTACGTTTACAGTCGTGTATTCTGTGAATTGTCTGTCTGTGTTCTTCACCTCATTTTCGATTGGGGTTTTAGGGTTCTCCTTAGATATGAAGAATAGTAGCCATGTGTCTTTTTGTGGCTACATATGCCCCAGTTTGCTATTTACCTTTTAGCTTCAGTAGGATTTAGATTCAGTAAGATTCAATAAGTAAGATTCAGTAAGATACAGGTTTAAAAATTTTATGTATGAAAATTATTGATTTTCTCTTTGGATTTTTCCATTGCCTTATGTGTATAAAAGGCTTACTGCTTTGGAAAGCATACACCTTTTTTACAGATAGTATTTTTGAGTTTTTAAAATGGTTGTAAGCTTTACACTAAGCATCCCTGGATGGCACAAGTGGTTAAGCACTTGACTACTAACCAATAGGTCGGCAGTTCGAACCCAGCCAGAGGTGCCATGGAAGACAGGCCAGGCAATCTGCTTCTGAAAGGCCACAAGCCTTGAAAACCCCTAGGAGCAGTTCTACTCTGCATGCATGGGGTCTCCGTGAGTCAATATCGATTTAACAACTAAGAACAACAAGCTTTACACTTAACTCTTTCATCCACCTGGAATTTATTTATTTGGATATGTGGTATGAGAGAGGGTATAATTTTTTTCCCCAAGAGTTAACCAATTGTCTCCATATCATTTATCAATTACCACAGTCTCTCCTCCCAGGATTGTGATGCTGCCTTCACTGGACACTAGATTCTTGTACACTAAGGTCTACCTGTGCGTATGACCCATAGATGTGTCTGTCAATCCTTCATCGGATACTAGATTCTTGCACAATAAGTTCCACCTGAGCGTGTGACCCACCAATGTGCCTGTCAATCCTTGCTTCAGTACTAGACTATTTTCATCCGTTTAGCTTCATTGTATATTTTAGTATCTGACAGGGCAAAGTTCCTTCTCATTCACTGTCTTTGCTTCCTAGTGCTGCTATAACAAAATATCACAAAGTGGTGGCTTTAAAGTACAGAGATTTATTTTCTCACAGTTCTGGAGGCTAGAAGTTTGAATTCAGTATGTCAGCAGGGTTATGCTCTCTGTGGGCTCTAGGGGGAAGATTCTTCCTCGTCTTTAAACTCCCGGTAGCCCCAGGCGTTTCTTGGCGGTCCTTGGCTTTAGAGGAAGGATCCTCACATGGTGTCTTCCTGCTGTGTGTGATTCTGTTTCCGTGTCTGTCCTAGTTTATAACATGTCACTCAGAAGGGATTAGGACCCACTCTACTCCTGTAGGATCTCATCAACTTAATGATAACAAAAGAATGACCCTGTTTCCAAACAAGGTCGCATTCACGGGTACAGGGCTTAGAATGTCAACATACCTTTTTGGGGGCCACAATTCAATCCATAACATTCGTCTTCAAATTTTTTTCTTAACTCTTCTTGCGAATGTATTTCTTCTGAATAAACTTTAGAATAACTGTGGCAAACTTAACAACAACAACACAACAGATCTCCTTGGACTTTTAATTGGAACTGCATTAAATCTCCAAGTTAAAGCTTCAGCGCGATCAGTCTTCCCAGTTAGAAACGTGGCATGCCTTTCCATGTAATCACATATTTTTAGGTGTTTTAGTAAAGCTTTTGATTTTTAAAACATAACTTTCAGACATTTGTTAGTAAATTTAATCCTAGGAATTTTTGTTGTTGCTGCTGTTGTGACTGAGTTGATGGCTTCCCTACCACGCCACTGCTATTAGTTTTCTAATTGGTTATTGCTAGTTGATGAGGAAGCTATTGGATTTTGCATCCAGTCACTTTATTAAATTCTCCTGTTAGTTCTAATAGCTTTTCAGTTTATTCTTGTGGGCTCTCTGGAGCCTTTTGCACAAACCAATTGAAATGAATATTTAACTCTCCAGCTGAATCAATCGCGTTCCCCCAGTCAGGCCTCTTGTAAACTTAGGGAATTTGGCTGAAGGAGAATAATGAATAAATGCAATGTGAGAAGGGGCCTCTGAAAGTGCTGGTAGCCACAAGAGTGCTCATATTCTTTAGCTCATAGCTTCAGTGCTAGAAATCCATCTGAGGAAAAGTGATTAAATCTGTGGGCAAAAAAAACTGAGGTATCAAGACATGTATTGCAATGTTTTTTATTGATAACAATGAAAATTGAAGACAACTCAAATGACTAACATTGGTGGGTTGGTTAAGTAATGTTGGAACATCCATACTTTGTTTTTACCTCCTAGGGAAACTTTGGACATGTTATCAGGAGGGACCAGTCCCCCGAGAAGGACATCATACTTGGTAAAGTAGAGGGTCAGTGAAAAAGAGGAAGACCCTCAATGAGATGGATTGACACAGTGGCTGCAACAATGGGCTCAAGCATAACAACGGTTGTGAGGATGGCGCAGGACCAGGCAGTGTTTCGTTCTGTTGTCCATAGGGTCGCTATGAGTCAGAACCGACTTGACGTCACATAACAACAAAAACAGCAGGGAATCTCACTCTGCCCTTTGTAGCACAGGCCCAGACCTCTCCCTCACACTTTGGCCGCGCAAATCCAGCTGCCTGCAGAAAGCTCCAATGGCATCTCAGAGGCCATCTTAACCTCTCCTTGCCTTTTGGAGCTCATCTTCTTCCTCTTGGGGAAACAGACTTGGAGACAGATTTGTGTGAGAGGTTTATTGAGGGGTATGGGTGCTCTTGGGAACAGCACCTGCAAAGGAGAGAGGGAAGCAAGATTGGGCGGGAGATGTTGAGCTGTGCAACAGAGGCCTCAGCCGATCCTGCAGGAAGCCCTAGAGCTAGGATGGCTCTTCAGAGTTGTTCTTGTACCCCATCCCCCAATCCACCAGTTGTTGGACGGGGGCTGCTGTGGAGAGGGGGCATAGTTTTAGGAGAGGACAATTCCTGGAAAGGGACCGAGCTGTGAGCAGCCAACACTCCCCTCAGGGACACGGATGCCTCCATCCTGAAGAGGGGTCTGAGTGGCGCACTGCAGCATTCACTATCCCCCTGGAGGTGTATTAAAGATGGCTGCAAATAACTGAAACACCTCTCAACTCACTCCTTGTCCCACATCATCTGTCCCAGGTTGTGGCACCACAATCCACCCATTGTCCAAGCTAAACACCTCTCGAGAGGTTGTCCCAGACTCATTCCGCACCAAGCCCTGCAACTCTACCTCCTGAATAAGTCTTGAGACTGCCCCTACTCTCCCTTCCTGTTGCCACCACCGTATTAGCTGAAACCCTGAATCTCCCTACTCTGACAGGTGCCATGGTTTCCAGACTGGCCATCTCAAGCTCCATCCTTGGCCAGGGAGGATGCGTGCCACTAACATGCATGTCACCCCTCCTTTGCTCCATCAGCTGTGGGATAAAGTCCCAGCCTTGGCCTGAGGCACTAAGGGCTCTTCCTAGTTGGGTCCATGCTTACTTGACCAGACTTTTCCTGCTCTTCTAACAAACTTCAGACCCCTCAGCAATACAGAACTCTTGTAGCTTTTGCCACTCATGGGGAAGTTTCTCCTTTCCATGCCTTCTCTCCAGACGGCCCACTTCCTCCTTCCTCCTTCCAGATTCTCAGCTCAGACATCACTTCTTTCTGGAAGCCCTTCTCCTCCCTCAACCCCAACACCCACCACACATGCTGGACTGGGCGCCCTTCTGGGGTGTTCATTGCTGTCATTATACTTACGCTGCATAATTAGGTATTCTGTGTCGTCTGTTTCCTTAACTAGACCAGGACCTCTTGGAGGGAAGATATTATCTAAGTCCTCTCTGTGTCTCCAGCAGAGTGGTAATTTAAAAATAATAATCATAATAATAAAATTAATAGTAATAATAACAGCAGCTAACACTTTCTGAGTGCTTGCTATGTGCCGAGCCCTGTTCTGAATTCTTTTACATGTATTAGTTCATTTAATCCTCACTCTAAGAGAGAAATTATACCATTATCCTCTATGCTTAGTTACAGATGAGGAACCTGAAGAGGTTAAGCCACCTACCCAAGGCCTCTCAAGGTAAGTAGGAGAGACAGGATTTGGGCCCAGCAGTCTGCTGCAGAGTACTTACAGCTATGCTAACAAGGCAGTGGCCGGTCACTGGTAGAAATTTTGCCTTCCATGCAGGAGACCCAGGTTTGATTCCTACCCGATGCACCTCATGTGCAGCCACCACCTGTCTATCAGTGGAGGCATGCATGTTGCTATGATGCTGAACAGGTTTCAGCAGAGCTTCCAGACTAAGATGGACTAGGAAGAAAGCTCTGGCCATCTACTTCTGAAAATCAGCCAGTGAAAATCCTATGGATCACAATGGTCCAGTCTGCATCTGATCATGGGGATGGTGCAGTACCAGGCAGTGTTTTGTTCTATTGTGCATGGGGTCACCATGAGTCGGGGGCTGACTCGATGGCAACTAACAACACCACAAGGGAACATATGTGGCTAGATATGACACAGTCTGTAAAACAATGTTTATGAAGTGTTTAACCATCACAGGGAACGGCTTATCATACACTGTTGAGAAAGAAACAGCACTACACAAAATTAAGAGTACAGTGTTTGTCTTAGTCATCTAGTGCTGCGGTGACAGAAATACCACAAGTGGATGGCTCTTACCAAAGAGAAATTTATTCTCTCACAGTCTAGCAGGATACAAGCCCAAATTCAAGGCATCAGCTCCAGGGGAAGGCTGTCTCTCTCTGTGGGCTCTGGAGGAAGGTCCTTGTGGTGCAATAATCTTCCCTTGGTCTGGGAGCATCTCAGCACAGGATCCTCAGGTCCAAAGGATGCGCTCTGCTCCCGGCACTGCTTTCTTGGTGGTGTGAGGTTCCTATGTGTCTCTGCTCTCTTCTCTCTTTTAGATCTCAAAAAAGATCGCACTAATCTTGTAAACCTCATCAGTATAACCTCATTACAGTGATAGAATTTACAACACATAAGGAGATCACGTGTACCCTCATCATAGTGATAGAGTTTACAACACATGAGAAAATCACATCAGATTACACAATCATACAGTACTGGGAATCATGACCCAGCCAAGCTGACAGATATTTTTGGGAGACAAAACTCAATCCATGACACCTCCGGTTCTTGGGACTTGAGCCAGCAGCTTACCTGCCGTCTTGCCTGCCGATCTTGGGATTCATCCAGCTAGGCAGCCTATGAACCAGAGGCCTGCTGTCTGACATGCCTATCTTGAGTTCGCCAGCCCCTGTGGCTACGTGAATCAGGAGAAGCCTCCAGCCTGACCCATGGACTTGGGACATTCCAGCCTCTACAACCACATGAGCCATTTCCTTGATATAAATCTATCTATCTATATTTATACAATTTATTGGTTTTGCTTCTCTAGAGAACCTAGCCTAAGACGGGAAGAGCAGGGGCTTCCAGGCGCTGAAGGAGACCTCACTCCAGAGGAAGGACTGCTGGGCTTCCCCTAGGCCAGGAAGGGGAAGGGGCTCTGCTTCATAGGGAAGAGAAGTATTACCTGCCCCTCCTCCAGCCCCAACCTACCATTGGCCTTTGTCATTTACCTTGACTACCCAGATCTTGGGGAGCCCTGGTGGTGCAGTGGTTAAAGCACTTGGCTGCTAACCAAAAGATTGGCAGTTTGAACCCACCAGCCACTCCATGGGAAAAAGATATGGCAGTCTGCTTCTCTAAAGATTATAGCCTTTGAAACCCAATGGGGCAGTTCTACTCTGTCCTATAGGGTTACTATGGGTTTGGTTTTGGTTTTAACCAGATCATGGGGCCAAACGGGCATTCAGGGGCCCCAAGGCTGTTATTCTTCTAACAAACATGATTAGTCTTCCTTAGGCCCAGTGGGTTGGAGTAATAACACTGGTATTTTATGTCTGAGGTATAGTGTTCCGTGGCTATAGCGTTCAGTGGCGGTATTATAGAGTGCCTGTAGTATTTCGTTCCCGTAGCATTGAGTGCCTGTAGTATTCAGTATCGATAGTATTTAGTGTCCGTAGTATTTAGTGGTTGCAGTATTTAGTGGCTGTATTGGTTAGTGGTGGTCAGATTCCATGCTATTGTATTTAGTGGCATATTATTTAGTGACTGTAGAATTTAGTGACCTTCTGGAACTCAGGGATTAAGAGTGTGCTCTGAGCTTCCTCTGCCGCCTCTGAACAAACTGTCTTCCCAGCGCTTCTCCTGTCTGCCCTGTCAGTTGAACTGCTCCCTTAGCCAGTGTCCTCGGCTCATAAGCCATTTTTCAGTCCCTTGGCATGGCTTCGTTTAAAAATGCACTTCTTTGCAGCGCCCGAGAGATTTTTCTTCCGTTTTTCAAAGTTCAGCTGTTTCTGAATCATTTCATATAATTCTCTCCCCCTCCACCCCCTTTGCCCCCAAACTGAACTTCTTTTGAAAGTAGAATCTGTGGATTTTTCCATCCCCTGTCTCTGTCTACAGGACCCAGAAGTGATTTGGCACAAGCTTTGTGACCAGATGTGGCAAGTGCTTGTCGGAGGGGTCACCGGGAGGAGCTCCGAGCAGGTAAGAAGAGGGCAGCCAGCTGGGACTTCAGCCCCAGGGGGTGGGGAGCATGTGTGGTGATGGGCTCAGGTCTGTGCCTGGCGAGCAGGGTCACCCTGGGGTCTCCCTGAACCCTAAGGTCCTGACTTAGCACTATAGACACCAACAGTCTACCCGCTCCCAGGGCTGTGGCGAGGCTGAAGGGAGGTCAGCTATGGAAACATGCTGGGCACAGTGCCCAGCACTGCCTAGCTGCTCAGTTAGCTGATGGGGGTCTAGCTGTGCTCACTGGGGGAGCAGGCCTGGGCCCTGGTGTAATCTGAGGAGCGAAGGAAACCTTTCCCGCCTACTCTCCACCAACAAGAAAGCCAGCCACTGAGAGCTGAAATTCCACTGTTAGGGAGTTAATTGCACGAATATCTTCTTCCCTCTCTTGTCTTACATTTAAAATCTGGCTGGAAGGGGACCATATCAAGTCCCCAACTCACTGGCTGAAGCTCTGTCTCTTTTTATCAATTCCACTTAATTCTACAAACATTTACCGAGCACCTACTACAGGCCAGACCCTGGGCTGGCTACAGCAAATCCCCATTTGAGTAAGAAAGACATGGTTTCTGCAGCGTGAACTTCTCTCCATCCCGTCACTCCATTGGCCCGACAGGGGCATTTCCTGGGTCCCCATTTGGATCCTTGGAGGAATCAGACTTTTTTCCATTTGAGATCTGGCTGGGCCTCCTCTGTTTTGGTGAAAGCTGCCTTTGAGGCCTGCTCCCTCAGACTGGCCCGGGAGCTGTGGACAGCTGCTACAGAACAGCAAGGGCTGGTCTCAGTGAGCCAAGAGGACCATCCCGGCCACTCCTCATTTTCCTGGTTTCCCTTTGTCCGGTGATTTAGGACATAGTCTGCAGGTTCTGACAATTTCAGAGTCTTATGGCAACTTAGGAATAGCAAGGGTGGCAACTGAGCCTGGTCCCTGGAGTAGGTTAGATTCTCAATCAAGCCCTTTCGCCCTTTTGATTGAAATAGAGACATTTACTATCACTAAATGGTGCCCCACAGCACCCTCCAGCTGTACACATTAGTCACCTTTTCTTGCCCCTCACTAAGAATTCATGCTTTTCTTTCTCCTCTCTGGTACCCTCTTCTCCCTCTCTCACTCCCTCCTCCATTCCCCCTTCTCCTCTGCTCCGCATCCTGCCACAATCCCACGGGGCCTCAGCCTCCGTGGAAATGACCCGTCCCACCCGTGGCTCCTCGGATCCTTGGCCTCCTCTCCTCAGGGCCTCTCCCCCACCCCCCAACTCCAGCCCCCATCCCCATGGCTGTGCTGTGGACGCTAGCCTCCCAGGCCCCTGCCCACTGCTGAAATCCTTCAGTCCTGGTGCCCTCTGACCACACCTCACTCTTCAACTCACCGTTCATTCACCTGTAGCACACCCACCCCGCAATCTCTTTGGAATCTCCACCCCATGGATGTCCCCACTCGGTCCCCATCCCTCAGTCCCCACTGCCCCAGGGACATCCCTACTCTGTCCCCATCCCTCAGTCCCCATTGCCCTTGCTTCTCTCCCTTGCCAGCTCAGGTTCCATGCTCCAGCTTCAAACATTAGGTGCTCAAATCCTAAACTCCCTCTGCCCACTCTCCTTTCCTTGCAGGCACCTGGCAAAACCCCGACTCTGGACAAACACAGCCAAGGGCTTTCAATAGTGCAAGGCCGACGGCATCACTGTAGCCTCACTGTTTCCCTCCGGCCCACAGCTGTGCCCGGCAATCCCAGCATGCCTGTTTCTCCAGTCAGCTCTCACTGTCCTCAGACTCTCTCACTGTAACAGGATGAGCTGGGCATTATTATCCCCATTTTGCAAATGAGGAAATTGGGACTCTGAATGTTTGGAATTGCCTGAGAAGACAGAGCTGGGGGCAGAATCAAGGTTTCTAGACTCAAGTCTTCCTTGGCTAGGAGAGGGGGTGGATGTCCATTTTAGGCAGGACCCCTTGTCTCCCTGGTGGGGCAAGGAAGGGGGTTTGGGAAAAAGGAGCCCCTAAGGAAGTTCACACTGGCGAGATTGGTTCCCTCAGCCCCTGTACCAGGAGGTTACCCTTTGCAGCATTCCAGATTGCCACTGTAAGGCAAGTTGCTCACCTGGGGGGATGGGGCTTTGAACTTGGGAACATTCTGGAACGCTGCGGAAGGAGGCAAGAGGAGAGAGATCCTGGGTTAGTGCACTCAATGGAATGGAGTGGAAGTGGGGCCACCTGGGGCTCCCCCACACCTGGGGTCTCCGTGGTAGGCCCTCTGCAGGCCACTGTCAGCTGGGCTTCCAGCTCCAGCCCACAGGCCCTGAGGAGCCTCACGCTTCAGCAGGAAGCCCAGATGTTCTTCCACGGTCACGTCAGGCCCGAGGAGGGGGCAGATCCCTGACTGTGGCTCTCAGGCAGTGGCTCTGACCTGCCAGCACCTCCCAAGATGGTGGTTGGCTACACCTCAGAGACTCAATCTGGGGTCACAAGCAGAGGCTTAGCGCCAACATCTACAGATGGACAGGCTGGTCCCAATGTTTCACACTGCGTTCTCCAAAGGCCTCCCCTTCCCTACAGGATAAAATCGGAACTCCTCAGCAGGGCTCACAGGGCTAGGGATTCAGTAAACAAAAATACAGAACACCAGTTATACTTGAATTTCAGGTAAATAACGGATCTTTTTTTATGTACCAGATAAACAACAGATCTTTTTTTTTTTTTTAGTATAAGTATATTCCAAATATTGCATGAGACATACTAATACTTGCTTAAAGATCAGACAGCTAGACTTCTCTGCCCATGTCTGAGGGAGGACAGCAATTCATTCAAAGGAAAGAGTCAGGAATGGTAGATTTTTAGGCCTGAGTGTAGGGTAACATTTTTGTGGCTATAGGGTCAGTATGAGTTGGAATTGACTCGATGGCAATGGGTTTTTGTTACGGCTGGCGTAATATTTTTGTGGGCAGAGACCTTCCAAATATCCCTTTCAAATCTCACTGCTCGAATGAAAAAGATGGTTTGCTATACTCTGTTATTTTATTATTATTCCTTGGTTTGGCAGCTGACAGTGACAATCTGGAACAATAATAGGACCTACTCACAGAGATGGAGTGAGAACTAAATAAGTTAAATGTAAAGCTGGGGACCTGGGGCATGCCTCTCCCCATTCGCCCCATCTGCTCTGCTGGGTGTTGCTGACTGGGGGCAGGGGGAGGGGGGAAGAGGAAAAGGAGAAAGGGGGTAAAAGGCAACAGACAACACAACAATCAAGAGAAATGTGGTGGGCCGCAGTTCCAGGGCTGGGCGGAGTGGGGGCAGCAGAGCCACTGAAGAAGTTCTCGTCCCGAGCACGGAAGAAGCGTGGAGCCGGTGAAGGAGGGAGAGGCTCATCGGCCCGGGAAGCAGGGAGGGGTTCATGGGCCCGGCGTGTCTGTCCAGCCAGAGGCATCGTGGCACAGGTGCCGGGGTCTGGGGAGAGGATAGGCCGGTGTTTGTTTGGCAGCCACCAGCCACAAATCAGAGGTTCAATCAGCTGACCCAAGCCCTCCCCCTGTTCAGGTTCCCTGGTTGCCATTTAACCCTGTTTGGTGAGCCCTGAAGCTGCCTTTTCAGACCGTTGGCCCCTTAGGGCGGAGGGCCACGAAATGTGGCAGTCACAAAGACCCCTCCCCACCCTGACCCTTCTCTTTTTCAAAGAAATAAGCCAGTTGCCCCTGGAGTCGACTCGGACTTCTTGCAGCTCCATGTGTGTCAGAGTAGAACTGTGCTCCATCGGATTTTCAATGGCTGATTTTTCAGAAGTAGATGGCCAGGACTTTCTTCCAAGTCACCTCTGGGTGGACTTGAACCACCAACCTTTCAGTTAGCAGCCGAGCTCATTAATTGCACCACCCAGGAACAGCAACTGGTTTTAATACTGTAAAAGGATTATGGCGCCTTCAGAGAAGACGTGTGGTGGGGTGGAGGGGCAGGGGCACCAGGAAAGCAAAGACCACCTTCTTGTTTCTCTCACAGGAAGAAGCTTCCTCTTCCCTCTGTGCCTCTATCTTCCCACCAGGCTATGAGTTCCTCCAGAGCCTGGCGCAGTGCCTGACACACAGTAGGTGCTTAAGAAATGTTTGCCAAACAACTGTCTTCACCCCAGCCTCTCACAGACCATAATTAGTCTGCTGACTCACCACTTGCCAGGACTGGCCAAAGGGCTGCCACTTGCATACCACCCCCACCGGCACCCCCACCTCCTGGCAGGCCAAGGATGAGCAGAGTAGTGGGGCGGGGTGGGGGCGGGGGGGCACAGGATTCCTCTAGAAGAGGTTTTCATAATCCTGGCTCCAGCTAGGGATTTGGGAATTCCTTAAACAGCCAATGTGCATCTGGGCGTAAACACTTGGCCTGCCAGCTCTCAGCACGTCTATTAAAGGCTTACACCACCTACCGCTCCTGGCTGGGCTGCACGGGGCGGCCCCAGACCTCCAGGCTGCTGGACAGAACCCTTGAGGCTGCCTGTTCTGGGCTAGGGCTTCATTCCCTTCCCAGGGCTCCCTGCAGGTCTCAGCTGGCCCCTGACACAGCAGCTGCTTGTCCTCCCTCCTGGGCTGGGGACTCCTTTGCGTTCGCCAGCGCCCAGGTTAATCCCTATTACCTTCCCTGCTGACGGCGCAGGAGCTGAACAATTTCTCTGGCCCCTGCCCCATCCCCTGGGAAAACACAGCAGAATGTTCCCAAAGCCAATGTCCTCGCTAAGCAAGGAAATTATGGCTGTGGCGGGTTCTAGGAAGAGCGAGGCCAGAGTACAGTCTTTGGAGGGCAGGGCAGCACCAAGGGATCCCACAGCTCCCCACAAGGGGCAGCTGGAGTGAGGCCTGCAAGACAGTGATGCAATATGAACAAGCAGAAACTGGACAGAGAATTGGACAGAGAGTGGGTGAGGGAGAGGGAAAGCCACTTTTGCAGGAGATTTTTATTGATTTCTCTTCTCTTGAAGTTAGTCTTCAAGAGGAATCAGGAGAGAAATGCAGTAAAGAGAAAGGGAAGGAAAAAAGTGGAAACATCAGTTGAAACGAAAGGTATGTGCTTTGGAGACCTGCAGTAGGCTTTGCTGCATGCCTAACCACACACCCCTTAGGGACATGTTTTGCTAGGAGACAGTAATGTCCTGGCAGGCGGCGACCATGGCTCTCTGCCTAATTTCTGTATCCTGGTGCCTAGTACAGACTCTGGCATGCAGTAGCCTCTCAATAACTAGGTGCTAGGAGCTATTCAGGAGTCCGTGGATGGTACAATGCGTTCAGCTGTTAACCAAAATGTTGGCGGTTTGAGTCCACCCAGAGGCACCTTGGAAGAAAGGCCTGGAGATCTACTTCTAAAATATCAGCCACTGAAAACCCTATGGAGCACATTTCTACTCTGACACACATGGGGTTGCCATGAGTTGGAATCAATTTGAGGGCTATTGGAATTAATTTTTAGGAGCTATTCAACGCACTTTGTGTGTATTAATTCATCTTATCCTTTCACAAGACTATGAAATAGATACTATCATCATCCTCATTTTACAGATGAGAACATGAAAGCACAGAAAAGTTAAGTTTCTTGTCCATGGTTACACAGCAGGAAAGCAGCAGAACTGGGATTCCAACATGAGCACGCCAATTTGAAAGACTATGCTCTTATTCACCATGCGCCTGAGAGAGTGAAAAGAAAGAAAAATAGGTTAGTCATAGACTAGAAAGAGACCCTGGATGCCATTTAAATCCAACTCCTTGTTTTATGAACTAAGGGCTAGAAAAAGGAAGGGACTTACCCAAGACCCTCGGCACTAGCCAGCTCCTGGCAGAACTCAGATTGTAACCCACATCTCCTAACTTCCAGTCCAAGGAGCTTTCTACTCCACCAGCTGGTCTTGGAAAAGAACATCCTGTGCCTTCCAGGGTTTGTAAACTGGCTGTCTTAGTCATCTAGTGCTGCTATAACAGAAATATCACATGGATGGCTTCAACAAACAGAAGTTTATTCTTTCACGGTCTAGTAGGCTAGAAGTCCAAATTCAGGGCATCAGCTCCAGGGGAAGGCTTTCTCTCTCTGTCAGCTCTGCAGAAAGGTCCTTGTCATCAAATGTCCCCTGATCTAAGAGCTTCTCAGTGCAGGGACCCTGGGTCCAAAGGATGCTCTATTCTCCTGGCTCTTGTTTCTTGGTGTTATGAGGTCCCCTTGTATTTCTGCTCACCTCTCTTTTATATCTCAAAAGAGACTGGTTTAAGGCACAATCTAATCTTGTAGATTGAGTCCTGCCTCATCAACATAACTGCCACTAATCCCACCTCATTAACATCTTAGAGGTAGGATTTACAACACATAGGAAAATCACATCAGATGACAAAATGATGGACAATCACACAATACTGGGAATCATGGCCTAGCCAAATTGACACACATTTTTTGGGGACACAATTCTATCCATGACACTGGATTTCTAACTGTATCAGCGTCCCTCACGCTTGAGAAACCAGTAGAAACTGCTTCTTCTCTCCCTCCCCTCCCCACTCCCTTGCTCTGGCCAGGCAGGCTCCACAGGGAAGACCAAGTTAGTTCTTCAGGCCTTGGCAACCCAGTCCAACAGGAAGATGTTGAAGCTGCAAGTCCCGGGGATGGTGGGCAGGGGGTATCCCTGAGGGAAGCAGTGAGCCAGCCCCCATGAACCAGGGCTCTCACTGAGGCCCTGTCCTGGGGGGCCCAGGCTGGGACATGTGGGTGTCCAGTTCGGATTTTCCAGGATTGGATTGTGGCATAAACTCCCACTTCTTTGGCAACCTTAAAATTTCCAGGGTAATTTTTCTCCCAAGGTGTTTATTCTGGACACTCATGTCTGGTACATAAGATACCATTTTTGATTCAACATATTTAAAACTCATTTTTCCCCTAGACAAGACAAACTGAATCTGTAGCTTTCCATATGGGGCTTTTTGGAAAGATTGGCACCAGGATGCCCTGGGGTCCCAGAATGATGACACTCGATTAGTCTGGCATTCATTTCCCACTCATGGGGGGTGGGTAATTGCAGATATTCCAGTTGGGAGAAGGTGTGATGGGTTTTTCTCCTATGGGGGAAAAACAAATCCTATCAGATGGATGATTTTCTACAGTCTTTTTTTCTCCGTTGCCTGGCAGGGCTTTCCAGAAGCCTCGCAGCAGCACACACGCTGCCTGCTCAGCGAGGGAAGCTGGTAGTCTTTGCCCAGGAGGGAGTACAGGGTGCACTGACGACCCTTTCTCTTCTGGCTGGAGCTGGATTTAATAAGTCCTGCCCCGTTCACCTCAGACCACAAAGCCGGTAAGGCGCCATGACCTACTCAAACCCCAGTAGGCGGCCTGGGGCCCACGCACACAGTAGGTTTCGCAGAGTGCAGCTGGGGCCACGTGCCTTCCGGTCTGGCCAGTCAGGTCTCCAGAGCTACCAGGACGTCCACCTTGAGTCCTAGGGCCGCGGCCGGAAGGACGGTGCCAAAGCAGGCAGGGCGGGGCCGGGCCTCCGCTTAGGTAAAGGTCAGCATTTTCTCTGTTACCAGCGGTTCCGTCAGGAAGTAGGTGGAGTTCCCAGGTGAGAGAGGATTGCCTGGAGGCTTCTAGGGGCAGGGCGAGGAATGGGAGGGGTTCCCCGTTTTCCCAAATGCTCTTCCTTCACGACAGGAGGGACAGCAGACACACTGACTTCTGTGGCCACGTGGGCTTTTTGTTTTTCTTTGTTAGTAGAGTTTGTGAGTTGCATGGAAACCAAGAAGGATCGCCAGCTCTTTCTGTGAGGCTCCTTCAGTGCGGGCAGCAGACACAGACGAGAGGGATTAGTGGGGGAGAGAGAGGAGGGTCTTCAGAGGGGAATCCCCCAGCATTCCAAGCTGTAGTTTCCTTTCGGGTTTTGAGATGAGGCCTGAGAATGGGGAGATTTTCCCAGCACTCTAGGCCCTACCAGACTAGCCCCTTCCTCTCTGTGACCAAAGTCCCAGCCCCTTTCAGGAGAATTGTTTTACAGTCTGAACCATGGGTGTGGGCTCCTAGACACTTGCCCTAAGCCAAGATCTGCTCTCCAGGGAGCCGGGCTGGGCTGCACCTCTGGGGTCTGCTTGTGAGTGAGCCCAAGTGTGGTCCCCTGGGCTGGGCTCAGGTCATGCTGTTGGCAGCCCTGTATTTGTGTTTCGGTCCTTCCAAGCTGCTGTAGTTTGGGTACTGCAGTAATGAGAGGTGGAGCTGGGGAGCTAGACCTGATTAGCTTTTCAGCAATAAAGCTTGATCTTGTTCAATAAAGCCTTGAATAAATGCTTGCTATTCATTGCCTGTATTTTCCTGCTACCCAAGGCAACATAGCTGTGTGACCTTTAGCCAGTCGTTTAACCTCTTTGAGTCTGTTTCCACATCCATAGAAAGTGAGTATAATACTGTTTGCCCTCCTCCACCCTGGTTATTGTGAGGCTCAAATATAATAACGTGTGAAAGCCCTTTATAGATGGTAAGGGGCTGTTCTACAGTAAGGGATCATTATTATCCTCATGCTCATTGTAAAGTGACCACAACAGCCATCCCTTATGACATAAACTATCAGCAACATGAGCTCCATTATAAGGGAGAAACAAAAACACAATTTTCTCAGTGGAAAACAGTGACCCCAGACAAGGCAGAGAGACCAATTAAAAAAAACACAATGTGAGCAATGGCCATTTGGATTATTTAATATCAAGGCCTGATCCACTATAACCAATAACCAAAGTGTTACCCATTCTTATAAGAAGCAGTTCTCAGAGTCAGGGATAATCACTCCACCTTTCTAAGCCCGGTGTCAGAAATGATTTCTTATTTGATGCTGTGTGGTTGCGGGTAAGAGCTAGCCAGAGATGATGTTGGTCCTCAATATGAAAGTAAAGGGTCAAAGCTGAGTCTCCTCTTTCCCTCTCTCAGAAATAAATCCAGACCAGATAGGGCTCTGGAAGGCTGTCAGTAACCAGAGAGACCAGGAAAGAGAAGCTTAGAGCATTCCTGGAGGGGTTGTTTCTGCCCTTCCAGAATCCTCCCTCTTTTTGGTAATAGAACCTTCTTTTCCTTTGGGAAGCTACCTCTTCTCCATTCTCATTTCAAGTGGGATTGGTCCCTTCCCCAGTTTTTGGGACAACTCAAATCTGACCAAGTTAAGTACTGCATCCTCCTGGCCACAGTGATTGGTTCAGCAAGAGGCATGTGATCCAAGCCAGGCCAATGAGAGTCAGCCCTGGGACTTTTGCTGGAATAATTAGGAAGGAGAAGTTCTCTTTCCTTTGGAGTTTTCAAGCTGGTAGGTACAAGCCTGGAGCTTCTGGTAGTCACCTTTTCCACCACCTAAGAATTAGTGATCCTTCGGTGGTAGAATTCTTACCTGCCATATGGGAGACCCAGCTTTGATTTCCAGCCAGTGCACCTCAAGTTCAGCTACTACCTGCCTGTTATTGGAGGCTTGCCTGTTGCTATGATGCCAAACAGGTTTCAGTGGAGCTTCCAGACTAAGACTAGGAAGAAAAGCCTGGCAATATACTTCCCAAAAGTCAGCCAATGAAATTAAAAACACTGGAAATAACAAGTGTTGGAGAGGCTGCAGGGAGATTGGAACTCTTTTGCACTGCTGGTGGGAATACATAATGATACAACCATTTTGGAAAATGATATGGTGCTTCCTTAGAAAACTAGAAATAGAAATACCATATCATCCAGCAATCCCACTTCTACAAATATATCCTAGAGAAATAAGAGCCGTCACACGAATAGACATATGCACACCAGTGTTCATTGCAGCATTGTTCACGATAGCAAAAAGATGGAAACAACCTAGATGCCCATCAACAGAAGAATGGATAAACAAACTATGGTACATACACACAATGGAGTACTACGCAACGATAAAGAACAATGATGAATCTGTGAAGCATTTCATAACATGGATGAAACTGGAGGACATTATGCTGAGTGATATAAGTCAATCACAAAAACACAAAATATTGTATGAGACCTCTACTGCAAAAACTCATGAAAAAGTTTACACAAAAAGAAACAATCTTCGTTGGTTACCAGGGATGGGAGGGGTGGGGGGAAACTAAATAGACGATAGATAATTGGTAACTTTGGTGAAGGGTGAGACAGTACACAATACTGGGGAAGCCAGCACAACTTGTACAAGGAAAGGTCATGGAAGCTCCATAGACACATCCAAACTCCCTGAGGGACTGAATTGCTGGGCAGAGGGCTGTGGGGACCATGGTCTCAGGGAACGTCTAACTCAATTGGCATAACACAGTTTATAAAGATAAAGTTCTACATTCTACCATGGTGAGTAGTGTCTGGGGTCTTAAAAGCCTGTGAGCAGCCATCTAAGATACTCCACTGGTCTCACCCCTCCAGGAGCAAGGGAGAATGAAGAGAACAAGATACAAGGAAAAGATTAGTCCAAAGAACTAAAGGACCACAGCTACCACGGCCTCCACCAGACTGAGTCCATTACAGCTAGATGATGCCCGGCTACCACCACTGACTGCTCTGACCAGGATCACAACAGAGGGTCCAGGACAGAGCTTGAGAAGGATGTAGAACAAAATTCAAACTCACAAAAAAAGACCAGATTTACTGGCCTGACAGAGAGTGGAGAAATCCCGAGAGTATGGCCCCCGAACACCCTTTTAGCTCAGTGGTGAAGTCACTCCCAAGGTTCACCGTTCAGCTGGGGAATGGACAGCCCCATAAAACAGAATGGGACTAATGAGGCACAGCAGTCCAGGGACAAGGACTAGAAGGCAGGAGGGGACAGGAAAGCTAGTGATAGGGAACCCAAGATTGAGAAGGGACAGCGTTGACATGTCGTGTGGTTGGTAACCATTGTCATAGGGCAATATGTGTACTGTTTAATGAGAAACTATTTGTTCTGCAAACCTTCATCTAAGATACAAAAAAAAAAAAGTATGTGAGATCAAATTGACAACAGCAACTCAAAAGGTTTGCTGGGAAGCCTAGGGGACAGTGAGTTGAAGATAATGGTGATAGAATAATTTGGAAAAGGATAGTGAGAATAGCAGCACAACTGGAAGAATGTAATCGATGTCAATGAATTGTACATGTAGAAATTTTTGAAATGGTGTATTTTTGGCTATGTATATTTTCACCAAAAAACAAAAACAAAAAAAAATGTCCTCCAAGGTCGAGAAAGGAGAGTGATGACATGTCGTGGGGTTGTTAACCAGTGTCATAAAACAATATGTGCACTGACTGTTTAATGAGAAACTATTTGTTCTGTACACCTTCATCTAAAGTACAATAAAAAAAAAAAAGTCAGCCAATGAAAGCCCTTTGGATCATCATAGTCTGATCCTATTGTACATGGAGTAGTCATGAATGGGGGTGGGGGAGCCTACCTGAAGGCAGCCAACAACAGCAATGAAGCCGATGTTGAAGGAAGCAGAGCTAAGAGTTAGAGAATAATTCCTGTTGATGGTTTGAGCACTGGTTCAACTGAGGCTGAATACATACATCTGGACTTTTCAGGTATTTGTGCCAATAAATTCCTTTTTGTATGCTTAAACCAGTTTAATTCAGGTTTCTGTTACTTGCAGATGAAAGAGTCCTGATCAATACAATCTCTGACTGGTAGGCATCAGGCTCTGCTTGAATATCTCCAATGATGAGGAGCTCACTGTCTTACAAGACAGCTTGTATTAGTTAACTTTTCCTGCATACCGAAATATCCCCAAACTCAACGGCTTAATACAACAATCATTCATGACTTCTTCCAATTCTGTAGGTTCGCTGGGCCGTTCTTCTGGTCTTAGCTGGATTGGCTGGGGGTGGATGGTCTCACATGACTAGGGCCTCTGCTGGATGGCTGGATCCTATCTCCACATGGTCTCTATCCTCTGGGCTTGGTCCAGTCAGGGCTTGGTCACATGGTGACTGAAGGATTCCCAGCAGCAAGAGAAGACAAGCCTCAGTGTGCAAGCACTTGTCCAGCCTCTACCATGTTTGCCATCGTCCCCTTGGGCAGTCCAGTCCCATGGCCAAGCCCAGAGTCATTGTGGGAGGGGACTACCTAGGGGATGGGTACCAGAAGGCTTGGTTCACAGGTGCCATCACTGCCACAGTCCACCTCTGACCCTTCTCCTGTTAGGCAGCTCCAGATATAAGATTAAGCCAAAATTTTCCTTCTGCTAAATTCCCTTCCCTCGATGATCCCATTCCTCCTCGAATCTTGTCCACATGACAGAGCTTTAGCAGTCATAGTTGGTTTGGGTTCATCTAAGTGGACTGACTGCCCAGAATTCTGCCTCCCCATTTTCGTTCTTAAGCTTAACGGCCCAAATGCAAAGTGGACGTGGTGGTTCAGCTCTTGAAGTTGGGCACCGATTCAGTTAACAGATATTTGTTTTATACCTGCTATGTGCCGAAGTTCCTGGGTGGCACAAATGGTTAAGCACTGGGCCACTAACCAAAAGGTTGGTTGTCCAAACCCACCCAGAAATGCCTCAGAAGGCCTGGCAACCTGCTTTCGAAAGATCACAGCCATGAACATCCTATGGAGCACAGTTCTACTCTGAAACTCGCGGGGTCGCCATGAGTCAGAATTGACTGCAACTGGTACCAGTACGTACCAGAATCTGGCCCAGGTGCTGGGCATACAGCAAAAAACCAAAAGGAAGATCCTTGCCTGCCTGGATTGGGGTGGGGGAGAGAAGTATTAATAAATATATTTATAAGCAAAATGGAGGTGAGGGAGGCAGATGGGTGAGGAGGGGGAAGTGATGTCTAGTATTGAAAGAGCTCTTCACCCAAGAGAAGCAGCAGGATGGGTGACTAAAGGAAGAAGCTTCAGATGAGGTGATGGGAAGGCAGGCAGGACTCTAGGTGAACCGTGCAGACCTCTCCTTACATTGTGTGTTTGTGAGTGTGTGTGTGTGAGTGTGTACGTGTGTATACGCACAACCAACCCAGACTGCAAGCTCCTCAGCGTGAGGACAGTGATGTAACCAGCAAGTGATTCCCTGATGGCTGCCCCTCTGATGGGGAGAGGCAGGGTGGGATGGCAAACAGGAGACAGCTGGAAATATATGTGTGTGTGTTTGGGGGCAGGGACGGGGTGATAAAGACATATGTATGTATATATATATACATATATATGTAATGCCTGGGTATTGCAAGACTGAAGGCCCACGTTCTAATTCTTGGATATGAGTCTTTGGGGCAAGTCTTTCAAGGCCTCTAAGCCTCAGTCCCATCATCCAATAAATGGGATGAATAGTAAACACCTTACCATGCTTCACCAAGGGTGGAAAGGATTATAAACCCCTCCATCCAGAAGTACAGAGTGGGGTTCCTGGATTGTTTCCATGAGTCCCAAGTGATTACTGGGCTGGGAAGACCAGTTCCAGATTTGGGGTTAGATGCCAAGTACAAAGCCAAGTGAGGAGGGGAGCAGGGGGCTCCCCCTCTGTGAGTGTCTCAGGCCTGTGGGGAGTTAGGGTCAGGGAACAGACTCTTCTTCCTGTGGCTCACGCTGTACCTGCTAGTTAGCCTTCAGATACTAAAAAAACCAAACCCATTGCAATGGAGTCAATTCTAACTCATAGCGACCCTATAGGACAGAGTAGAACTGCCCCATAGCGTTTTGAGGCTGTAATCTTTACGGAAGTAGACTGCCACATCTTTCTTCCGTGGAGCAGCTGGTGGGTTGGAACCACCAACTTTTGGGTTAGCAGACAAGTGTTTAACCATTGTGCCACCAGGGATCCTTAGCCCTAAGATAAATCCACACATTTTTTAGACAGAGAAGATTGAGCTGTGAGGGTTGGTGCTTCCTTGGGAATCAAAGCCAAAAAGTAGGGAGGAGGGTGTCAGTCATCACAACTTCAGGGCTGGTTTTCTGATTC
>NW_004444033.1:3135089-3160625 GCF_000243295.1 Trichechus manatus latirostris | reverse complement strand
GATCTTTGCTGTGGAGGGATGGCATGGTGCTTCCACCTAGAGTGCCATTTTGCCGGAATTCTTGGGGACATTTTTAAAATATATATATTTTATTTTATTTTTGTTGTTGTTGAGAATATACACAGCAGAACATGCATCAGTTCAATAGCTTCTACATGTACAATTCAGTGACATTGATTACGTTCTTCAAGTTGTGCAACCATTCTCACCTTCCTTTTCTGAGTTATTCCTCCCCCATTAACATAAACTCACAGCCCCCTAGGTTTCCTATCTCATCTTTTGAGTTGCTGTTATCAGGCTGATCCCATACAGATAGCTCTTAAAAGACCACAATGCTCAAGGCAGACATTCTTTACTATTTGAGCTAAAATATTGTTTGGTTTTAAGAAGACTTCAGGGGATATTTTTGGTTTAAGGTTTAAAGGTTATTTCAGGACAATAGTTTCAGGGGTTCATCCACCCTCCATGGCTCTAGAAAGTCTGTAGTCTATGAGAATTTAAAACTATGTTCTGCATTTCCCCCCATTTGATCAGGATTCTTCTATAGAGTCTTTGATAAAAATGTTCAGTAATGGTAGCCAGGCACCATCCAGATCTGTTCCCATGGCAAAGGAGGCAGCTTAGCCACACATTAGCCACACATTCCATTTCTTCCTCCTATTCCCGACTCTTCTTCATCTGTTGTTCCAGGCTAACAGAGACCAATTGTTGTTGCTCTAGGTGAACAGAAACCAATTGTTATACCTTGAATGGTCACTTGCAAACTTTTAAGACTCCTTCTTGGTGACACTGCCTGAGATTAGAACTGGCCTTAGACAGGAAGATAATGTCTGTGTTCAGTAGCATTCAGTGCCATGGGGCCTGGCTTGGGCTGGGAGCTCTTGTGCCTTCTGAGTGGGTCCCTTGGCCTGCCACCCCCACTCCCAGCTCAATCCTGCACGCTCTGAACTTCAAGGAACTTGTCTATCGGGTGTGTGGTGGGGGCGGGTAGGAGGCGAATAGTGGTCTACTCCTGGCCTTGGGGGAGTCCCTGAGTGGTGCAAATGGTTAATGTGCTCAGCTGTTAACCAAAAGGTTGGAGGTTAGAGTCCACCCAGAGGCAGACTCTAGGAGGAAGAAACGTCTGGTGATCTATTTCTGAAAAATCAGCTACTGAAAACCCTATGGAGCACAGTTCTACCCTAACATACATGATGTCTCAGTCATCTAGTGCTGCTCCAACAGAAATACCACAAGTGGATGGCTTTACAAAGAGAAATTTATTCTCTCACAGTCCAGTAGACTACAAGTCCAAATTCAGGGCATCAGCTCCAGGGGAACGCTTTCACCATCAGCTCTGGAGGAAGGTCCATGTCATCAGTCTTTCCTTGGTCTGGGAGCTTCTCTGCACAGGAACCTCAGGTCCAAAGGACACACTCTGCTCCCGGCACTGCTGTCTTGGTGGTATGAGGTTCCCAGGTGTCTCTGCTCGCTTCTTTTATGTCTTAAAAGAGATTGCATTAAGACACTAATCTTGTCAACCTCATCAGTATAACCTCATCATCACAATGATACAATTTATAACACATGAGGAGATCACATATAATCTCATCATAGTGGTAGAGTTTACAACACATAAGGAAATCACATCAGATAACACAATCATACGATACTGGGAATCATGATCTAGCCAAGTTGCTACCCACATTTGTTGGGGGACACAATTCAATCCATGACACATGAGGTCACCATGAGTGGGAGGGTGCTGCAAGCCTGCTCCTGACTGCTGCCAGATCCTAGGCCCTGGGGGCAGGGTTTGGAAGTTGAGGATAAGGGGTCCTGTTTTACAATGCTTGAAAGGGAGAAAGGAGACAGGAATCCCAGTTTCCTTCACAAATGGTTGGAGAGCTTCTCTCCCTCCACCATCTATCTACTGTGGGGATGGCTGCAAAGCTGCGGCACCACCAGGCACCCCCTGGGGGGGAGGTGAGGGGCGGGGGGGAGTTGGCATCCACTCCGCCCCCTGGGGCTCAGCAGAGAAGGGCAGAACTGGAGCCCTGGTTTCCTCTCCTTGGGCTTTTCCTGGAAGCCTCAGGACTCGCTGCCCTGCACCTTGCGGCTGGCTCGTGCCACACTCCTTGTCTGATCTGCTAAATCTCTGTTTCACACTGACACCACAACAGTCTGTCATCCCCTCAAGGCTCTGGGACATCTGCCAGATAGTGAAATCAAATGTGAAGTTAAATACAACTTGGCTCCACATCCTCATCTCCTCTCCTGCGTCCCTCCGCCCTCCTCCTTCCTTCCCAAGGATGGGGACACCCAGGCAGTGGAGGGGCTGGGCCAAACCCTGCTTCCCTCAAAACGCTTGTTCTGGAAATTTTACTCCTAAGTAGAGGGCCTGGTATAATGAACTCTCGTGTTCCTATTACCCAGCTCTCACGCTTATCAACAGTTTACCGATCTCGTTGATCTAACCCTTCACATCTTTTCTTTTTTGGCTGAAGTATTTTAAGTAAATCCCAGACATCACACCATTTCACCCTAAAATACTTCCATTTGCACCTCTAACAAATAAGGAAGTATTTAACAATAATTCACTACTCTGCCAACATCACACCTAATAAAATCAACAATTCATTATCATCATCTAACATGGAATCGATATTCAAATTTTCTTCATTGTCTCAATGTTGAATTTTACAATTGGTTTGGGTCTATATCTTTGAACTGAAAAAGAAGGGGTTTGCTGAGAGAAACTTCCAATAGGAAGTTTAACCTTTTAATGGTTAGAATTGTCTGTAAGCTTTCTACAGCATTTGCTTACATGTAAATAATGGGCTTGTTATGCAAGAGTCTCAATTCTTTTGGTTGCTGTTATGGATTGAATTGTGTCCCCCACAAAGATATATTGAAGTCCTAATCCCTGTACCTGTGAATTTGACCTTGTTTGGGAAAATAGGGTTTTTATTTGTAAATGCTATCAGTTAACAAAGTCATACTGGAGTAACGTGGGTCCTAATCCTAATTCCTTGGTTATTTGGAGCTTGAGGAAGTGGCCAATAAGAGAGGACAGAGGAAGGAACAGAGTCACATACACAGAGGGGAGACAGCATATGAAGATCTGTTTACAAGCCAAGGAACGCCAAGGATTGCCAGGAGCCATGAGAACCAGGAGAAAGGCATAGAACAGTTTTGCTCTCTAAGCCCGGAGAAGGAATCAACATGACTGAGACCCTAGTTTCGACTTCTAGTCTCCAGAATTGTGAGAAAATACATTTCTGTTCTTATAAGCCATCCACTTTGTGGTATTTTGTTATAGCGGCTCTAGGAAACTAAGACAATCGCCAAACAATAATGGGACTCTGAACGGTGCCGGACACTGCAACCAGGTCTCAAGGACTCAAGGTCTTCCCAAGCTAAGCTGTAAACTTCATGGGACTCCAGAGAGCATGGGATGTTGTGGTGGGTATAAAAATGTTTATTTTTTTTGTTTTGTTTTATTATATTTATTTATTTTGCTGTGCATCTTTCTGTGGGATGATTGTGCCCCCGTTCTTTGCCCTTGTGGTTCACATGGGGCTGTCCCATCCTTGGCAATAGAGGTGGACATGTGACCTAGGCCTGACCAATAAGAGCTTTCCTTGAAAGTTTTGCTAGAACTACTGGGAAACAAATGCTTTCTCCTGTGATCATGGGCACCAGCCAAGGACTCCGTAAGTGTGGAGATGCTAGAGGAATCTTTGCCACCACATGGAGACAGAGAGGCTGCCTAGGAAAGAAATAAGTGCAGAGGAAAGCAGAGCTATGAGATGGACCAGGTCTGACTTCTTAGCAACATGGGCCACTAAACTCTCTCTTTTTTTAAAGTGGGTTTTCCTGTGTTTATATCACTTGCAGCTAAAGAAGTCCCAACTGGTACAGCAGCCAGCCTCTTCCTTGAGCTTCCAAGTAACTAATTTAGGCTGTGCATAATTAGAGATTCTGCGATCTCATCTCATTCAGGAGCTCGGTGGCCCTCCCCATCCCCATCCAAGTTTGTCTGCATGGAAGGATCCGGCAGCTGTTGTCTAAACTGAAGGGAGAACTTACATCACGTGCTCCTGGTCCAGGACCAGACCTTAAAGCCGTTGCTAATTGTGATGTGAAGGGAAGGAAGGTTCTGACACTCTGCTGGTTCATTGTCTCATTTAATCCTTGGAGCAGCCAGCAACCCTGGGGGTCAGTTCTTTTTTTGATTAGTCAATTTTTTTTTTCCAATTCCATTTTTCTTGTATTAGTTTGTTTGCTATATGTATATATTTACTATTATTTTAGTTTATAGAGATTATAATATTCATCTTTGATTTGTTGTTATTGTTGCTGGGTGCCGTTGAGTCACTTCCGACTCATAGCAACCCCATGTAACAGAGTAGAACTGCCCCATAGGGTTTCTTTATGGAAGCAGACTGCCACATCTTTCCCCCGCACAGCAGCTAATGGGTTCGAACTGTTGACCTTTCAGTTAGCAGCCGAGCTCTTAACCACTGTGCCACCAAGTCCCTGATAATGGAGAAGCCTGGATCACTTTAACTGCATTTATCCCCTCTCACTTTTGAGTTATAGTTGGGATGTAGTTTATGTAAAGTGGGGGTCAGTTCTTGAAACCACCCATGGAAACGATTGCTTTTGTAGTGTTGTGGCTTTGCCAGCCACCCCAGTCCCCCCTGCCCCCACCCACACTCCACTGGCCCCAGGAGTTGGGTTGAAAGGATCATGTCCTAACTGCACCATGAGACGATTTTCTGTGCTCTGTGCCTACAACAAGAGAAGCTCTGTATTTTTGACTCTAAGCACCTGGCTGGGTCTCTTAATGGGCTGCATGGGCTTTGTTTGATTGTTTGCTTGTTTTCTGTTTTAAAACAATTGGGTGCCTCTCAAGGTCGATTTGCAGAACTCCATGGACTCTGGTGCAGAATGTGCTCACGTCGCCAGCTCTGTGCTTTGGGGGTAATCCTTTCACCTGAATAACTGGCGGCTGGCTGTGGCCAAGCCCAGGGCGGAGCTGACCCCGGTGGTGGATGGAGGGTAGCCAAGCCATGCCCTGTTACACACGAACAGCTCTTCTGAAGCCCCTCCACAACGGTGACAGAAAACAAAGGCCAGGAAAGAAAGTTAATTTATTTGGATTTTTTTTAACAAACAAACAAATATATATTTTTGTATTTTTAAGTTACAAAATGAGACAATCATTTACCTTTGGGAAGTTTCACACCATGAGAATGATCTGTGGTGGCAGGTTTTGTGAGAAAAAGGCTTAAAATGCCTCAGACTGACTTGGTGGCCACAGTGATCTAGGTCACGTTTACCAGAGGAGGCCTGACCTCATCTGTCACATGAATCTCTGTTCTAGAACTTTCCACTTGACATTCTTTCAATATCCAACTTCTTTGTCCCTCAAGCCTCCTTCAGCATGCCTGCTTTCCTCTCATCTCTCTGACATCTGTAAGTCACTCTTCATACCTTCACGTTTGTATCTAAATACACCAGAATTTCCAATAAAATAGCCTTCTTCCTCCAGGCAATTCACAACCCTCAGTTCTTTCAAAATCTGCCTCAAAACTCCTCATCTTTCCTGCTCCAACCTTGTTTGTGTCACTAGAGAGCATTTCTGGGGGTCAGAGGACCTGGGTTCTAGTTCTGCTTCTGCTACTTGTGGGCTGTTTCAGTCTTTGGTGTTTTCTTATGTTTAAATTCTCAGTTATCCGGCTTCAAAGGGATGTGGTTACACGGTAATAGATGCGAACGTGCCCTGAACAGTAGAAATGCTAAGACGTGCAAGCGGGGTTGATCTGTGGGCCCCTGGGGACTGCCTCCCTCAGTTCATACCTTTTCCACCTGCTGATTATGGCACTGTGCTCCCACTGTTTTGGTTGCCGGCATTTGCACACCCATGAGGCGGGTTTACCGCATGCAATGCAGGTCCCTGAGGGCAGGAGTGGCTTGTCAGGGCTATTTTGTGAGCTTCTCTCACCCATAGCACCAGTTAGGGCTGAGCACACCGGAGGCGCTCAGTCAAAGTTTATTGCTTTGGTTCAAATTCTTTGGAAAGGTCCACCACCCCATGTGATGGCAACATCAACGTGAATGGTGGAAAAACTCATGTCCATCCATCTGGACCCAACCCCGCTGTGGGATGGCGATCCTGGAGGCCTGGCCTGGGGTCCTGGCTCATCCAGCAGTGCAGGTCCAGGTCCAGCTATGCATGTCTCCTTCCCATTGGATCAAAATCTTTCCAGAATGGGTGGGAAACATGGCTTTGCTTGGGATGAGCCAATCAGATGAGAACCACAATGTGGCATGCAAACCCCAACAGGGACACTGCCATGTCTAACCCCGATATGGCTCTAACATGACCGTTCAGAGGGCTATATTGAGGACCTCAGCTCTGGGGACCACTGTCTTGAGTGTAGGACCCTGAGTCCCTGATAAGAAAGACCACTCACTCTTGCTGGCAGTTGGGGAAGGCCAGAGCTCACCTCTGCCCCAACAGAGAGACTATGCTTCAGCCCTGCCCCTCCAGGGACACCTGGCAAAACACCACATCCCCTTGGAAGAGTCACCTCCTTTGTTATTTCCATGGAAACCACCCTCTTATGTGGCTGCAGACGATGAGAAACTGACCTCACCTCATCCCAAGAACTCACCACACAAACTTATTCAGAAAACACACGTCCCACCCAATGCACACAGCTACATATCACACTTGACAAAGTTCATCTTCTTTTTAAAATAACCTGGCCTTGGAGATCCGCTTAAGGCAATGCCATTGCAAACACTTGAAATCAGTCACAATAGAAACAAAGCAAGTTATGAGACACTAACTTGAGTGCTACCTTCGGCTGGCTCTTGCTTGGAAGATTATCCCGAGCCCTGGCTGACCCCACACAGTCTTCGTTCTATCCCATCCACAATAAAATGCATAATAAATAAATAAATGCTTCCAACTTGTGCTGCTTGGGAGTTCCAGCTGGGAAGGTATCCAGAGGGTGTTCCCCAGAATTCTCAAACTCAACCTTGCTCCAATTGCCCAGAGGCTCTGGGCCCCCCTCTGCAATCCCCCGAGTCACTGAAGCAAACAGTGAGAGGACAGATGACTGGGGACGGGGACAGAATGACTCCTGCTGGTGGCTGAAGACTTGTGAGAAGCACAGATAGAGCTCATGGTTCTCTGGATGGGCCTCCCTTCCCGGAGAGCATGGAATTATGTATATATATCTTTGGTTTCAAGCAACATATCTTGGAGTCTTATGCCTTTGGCAGGGTGGCTTAGAGGAGTAAGAGAGAATGGACTAGAGTCATAGATCAGCGATGTCCACACATGCTCACTGCTCCTGGAGACACCTGGGAGCCTGAGCTTCTCCCCTTGATGCTGGCCCTTGGGGAAGGACAGGCCAGCAGGGTTTCAGCACCTGAGGCTGAGTTCCAGCTGCTGCAGCATGTCCTGCAGAAACCCCCGCAGCCGGCTCAGGGCCACCACCTCCATGGAGTGGAGTGAGGCCTCCAGGACACTGCCCAGACTCTCCAAGCTCTTCAGGCCACTGGCTTTGCGGTATAAGCAGCACTTGGACACAGCCAGCATCCGGAGGAGGTCTCGGAGGTTCTCCAGGTCATTGGTTATTTGGATCACATTTGTGGAAGGCAGACGCATGAGAATCTGCTGGTAGATCGCCAAAGTCTGGTCCACCTTGGGGAAGGTCCAGACAGGCTGGAGACCAGGAATGAAGTCCAAGCCAGTCACCCTCTGTTTGGGGGAGACAGACTGCTGTGCAGGAGGAAAAGGCAGGGTGAGAGCTCAGCAAGGAGGGGAGAAATCAATCCTGCAGGGCCCTCGGGCCTTTCCCACAAGGTAAAGGATCATTCTCCCAGTTGCCTCCTTCCCCTTCCTTGCTATCCCAGACCCTGATTTCTTGATCCCAGGTGACTGCTGAGCCTCTGACCAGCCTCCTGGACTCCTGCCTTCCTGCCCTTCTCAAACCACCTTGCCCTCCACTCACAGGCCATACTTCTCAAGTCCTTTGCTTTTTCAAGTGGCCTACACTTAAGAACCCCCATGTCTTCCTATTTCTTATTTAGCTCCAAACGCATTGCCATCGAGTTGATTCTCTCATGGCAACCCCATGTGTTACAGAGTAGAACAGCTCCATAGGATTTTCTTGGCTGTAATCTTTACAGAAGCAGACGACCAACCTGGGGCCACCAAAACCCACAAGTGTAAACTTTACTAAGGGTGCAGTCTGTTCTTGGCTCCATGGAGGGGAGGTGGGTGTTCTCACCTGCTTTATCTAACTTAGGAGTCCCTGGTGCAAATGGTTAACATTCTTGGCTGCTAACCAAAACATCAGAAGTTCAAGTCCACCCAGAGTTGCCTCAGAAGAATGGCCTGGTGACCTACTTCTGAAAAATTAGCCATTGAAAACCCTATAGAGCACAGTTCTGCTCTGATACACATGGGGTCTCCAAGAGTCACAATGGACTCAATGGCCACTGGTTGGTTTGCTTATCTAACTTAAATCTCCTAGCAACCTTGTGAAGACTGTATTTTATTTCCATTATCTAGATGATGAAACTAGGGCTTTGAGCTGATTGTGCCTAGTTCAGTCATGGCCGATGAAGTGAAACCTGAATGGACCCGAATTTTTAAAATGTGTGTAAAGTGGAACGATAAGTGGAACGGGAAAACTTATGGGTTGAAGCCCTCCTAGAAACTTAATCTCCCTCTTAGAAAACAAGGGCAGTGTGTGCATTGCACAGCAACCAAATCTCTTCCGGCAGAGTCTGAAACAGCGGTGCCCTTGAATGTGTGTTGCTCTCCATAATCCTGGCCATAATCCAGTCTCCTGCATCAGGCTCCTGAAAGGGCTCGCTATGCCTCTTCAGAGTCTCCCATACCAGGGCTTCAACCCACAATTTTTTTGGTTCAGCTTATCGTTGCACTTCCCCCAAATTTTAAAAACTAAGGTCTGTTCCGATTTCACTTCACTGGCCGTGACTGAACCAGTTTGAACTGGTTTGAAGCCCTGGATGAAACCAAGGCTTAAAAACATCAAGAAATTAGTTCAAGATCCCACAGGAAGAGAACAGAAGTATGAAGATTCACGCTTACCCACTGCCATCGAGTCGATTCCAACTCATAGCGACACTGTAGGACAGGGTAGAACTGCCCCATAGGGCTTCCAAGGCTGTAAATCTTCGGAAACAGGCAGCCACATCTTTTTCCTGCCTCCCACCATCCACTGGTGGTTTCAAACTGCCAACCTTTTGGTTAACAGCCGAGCACTTAACCACCACACCACCAGGGCTCCTCTCACACTTAGTCTTCCTAATTCCACAATATAGACCTCATCTGGGAAACGGCTGAAGGTCTAGGCCTGTTGACCCCAGAGAAAACACCGTTGCGGGGAGGGGGCTCAACAGCTGTTTGTAAATAGGTAGAGGGTTGCAGGTGAGAGAGGTAGACTCCTTTTGTGTTGCCTTGAAAGGCAGGGCTAGTAGTAATGCAGGAAGATTTATAGGAAAAACGACCAATGATAAATGTACTCTAGAGACAGAATTGGGGCCACATGGTGAGGTCCAGGGAGGATGCTGCTGGAGGTCTGGTCATCACTCATGGGACAGAGGACCTTTACGGCTCTGTCTGGTCTGAGCACTAGAATTCAACGAAATGAAGTCAGAGAGAAGGGGAGTGAAGAGGCAAGAGACAGAGGCGAGAGGAGGCTTTTGATAAAGCAGTGAGGCATCAAGGCCAGCACAGACCTTACATGTCACTGCACCTGCCTCTGCTAACCTCTGAGTGCAAACAAGCACCTGTGGCCCCATGATGTCAGAGAGTCATGTGATTTTTAATGGAAACATGTGGCAAAGTTAAATGCTTTCAGAGTGGTTTAAAATGAGGACCACACACACCTAAATCCCAGCAGGCAAACAGGACAGAGGACAACCAGAAAGAGCAGAGCCCTGTGCTTCCAGTAGGTGCCTGGCATTTAGGAGGTGCTCAATAGATGTTTCTTGAACCATCTGGTTCCAGCCCCACTGGGAGCCAGTGCTGGGCTGGGGTTATTCAAGGTCATTGGCCCTGGGAGCCCCCGCCCCGCCTCCGCCAGACTGTCCCTACCATGTGTGGAATGTCACTGATCCTGGTGACAATGATCTTGATAAGGGTTTTGGTGTCATCTTGGACTTTTTGGATGGGCACAGCTTGAATGTAGGACAGAGAGTGCCAAAGCCACAGGAGGTGGCACAGGGTTCCACACCGCATTTTCTCCCCAGGATGTGCTTCTTAAGCCTGAAAATAGAAGGAAGCAGACGTTGCAAGGGGCTGGCATCTCAGAACACACCCATGTGCTCTCTCAGCAACCACGTGACCAGATGTGGATAACACAAGATTCGCATTCTGTCTTGGTTACCTTCTCCTCAAAGCCAAAGACAATTCATTATCTAGAAATATGTCAATGAAATGCTTTCTCTTGGGGAAGAGGCAAGGCCTGATCAATAAAACCACAGGTGGTATCCTGTGAACTACAGCGCAGTAAGCCAGGGCATGATCAGGTGGAAGTTGTGGTGATGATGTGGACTTGATTGCATGGTTCAAGGAAGAGAGAAGAGGCTTTTAAGGTCTGGTCTGAATCCAGTCATTTTCTAGCTGCATGGTTTTAAGCGTGTCACATAACCTCATCCCCTGTAATATACCCATCTTCTGGATTTTATGAGGATCATATTAGATAATGCATGTGAAAGAGCTTTAAAAGGTGTCATGAAATGTACCCTATTATTTGAGATTATGTTACTTGGCCTCTCTGTTCCTTTCTCACAGTAGCTGCCAATAGCCCCATGATAGCATTTATCACTTGCTTTATTACTCCTTTTCTGTCCCACTGGGAGCAAACCTGAATTCAACCAGCCTTTATGGAGGGTCCAATGATATGTCAAATACACTGGTAAACCAAAAAAAAAAAAACTAAACCCGTTGCCATTGAGTTGATTCCGACTCATAGCGATCCTATAGGACAGAGTAGAACTGCCCCATAGGGTTTCCAAGGAATGGCTGGTGGATTTGAACTGCCAACCTTTTGATTAGCGGCTGTAGCTCTTAACCACTGCGTCACCAGGGCTGCAATACAGTGGTAGGTACCAAGACTATAATAATGAACAACATTACAAGTGGCCTACAGTTTAATAGGAGAGACAAACAAGTAAATGAGCAATTCCAATACAGGAAGAGAGAGCTTTGCTACAATTACAAATACAAGATAACATGAGAGTACAAAGGGGGCTCTTTGGAAGAGGTGTCACCTGAGTTGGGTATTAAAGACCGAGTAGGAGTTAATAAGAGCAGAAAGTGAGTGGCCGTAGGCAGCAAAGAAAGAGTTTATGTAAAGGCGTGGAGGCAGAAAGAGCATAACATGCTCACCTAGAACGTATGAAACTTTCAAAGCCATGGAACCAGGAACTCTAAAATTAACAGTATGCAGATTCTTGATTAAACAGCAAAGTTTTAATGAGATACGTGAGGCAAGTGGTAATAAAGTTAAATGTATGAGAGTCTATAGCCAATGATCCATGTTAAGTATGTGGGCATGAGTCTGAAATAATAATAAAATGTAAGTAAATATTAGGATGAAGCCTCTTGGGATGGAAAAATTAATCTCTGCTTTTTGTGTTCATCTTTATTTGAGTCTTGATAGAAACAGGTAACATATTTTCTGTCCATAAGTGGAATTATTAGTATAATTCATTTTCTGGCAATATCTTAAAAAAAATAAAGCCGTCTGTACATATATATTATTCATAATCCTTGATCAAATGTATGTGTTTACGGTCTGAATTTTATAGACGAGGAAAAAACGAGGCTCAGGAAGATGAATTAACTTACCCAGAGTCAGGCAGGTAAGTCACACCCAGGGCTGCCAGACCTAGGAAGGCTGGGGTCTTCCACTCTGCCCCATCCCACCAGTTTCTCCAGCCTTTCAAGAGAGCCTAGATTCCCAGTCAAGGGCAGCTCCTGGGAACATGGCGCTGGGAACAAATACCCTGCTCTAGGATGCAGCTGTGGAATGGTGTCCCCATCTAAACTTCAAATATGAAAAATACTAAGTGTCTTAGTTATCTAGCGCTGCTATAACAGAAATACCACAAGTGGATGGCTTTAACAAAACAAATTTATTCTCTCACAGTCTAGGAGGCTAGAAGTCCGAATTCAGGGCATTAGCTCCTGGGAAAGGCCTTCTGTCTCTGTTGGCTCTGGGGTAAGGTCCTTTTCATCAATCTTCCCTGGTCTAGAAGCTTCTTAGTGCAGGGACCCCGAGTCCAAAGGACATACTCTGCTCCTGGTGCTTCTTTCTTGGTGGTATGAGGTCCCTCTCCTCCTTGCTTGCTTCTTTCTTTTATATCCCAAAAGAGATTGATTCAAAATACAATCTAATCCTATAAAGTCCTTCCTCATTAGCATAACTGCCTCTAATCCTGCCTCATTAATATCATAGAGGTTAGGATTTACAACTCATAGGATAATCACATCAGATCACGAAATGATGGACAACCACACATTACTGGGAATCATGGCTTAGCCAAGTTGACACATATTTTGGGGGGACACAATTTAATCCATGACACTAAGTAATCTGGGGGGGTACTTAAAATGTTTTTGTGTTTGTTTTCTCTCTTAAAAAATTAAAACTCCCTGTAAGCCAACTAACAAGTTGCAGTTGATTCCAATTCATGGTGACCCCTTGTATGTGAGACTAGAACCGTGCTCCACAGGGTTTTTGATGGCTGACTTTTCAGAAGTAGATCACCAGGTCTTTCTTCTGAAGCACCTTTGAGTGGATTAAAATCTCCAGTCTTCTAGTTAGAAGCTGAGTGCATTAACCATTTGTACCACCCGGAGACTCCAAACCTTTTTATATTAACTACTTATTACTGACACCATAGGACTGAGTAGAACTGCCCCATAGGGTTTCCAAGGAGTGGCTGGTGGATTTGAACTGCTGACCTTCTGGCTATTAGCAGCTAATCTCTTAACCACTGTGCCACCAGGGCTCCAAGTAATAATGTCACTTTGAGGACTAAGGTGTGCCTGACCTAAGCCATGGTGTTTTCAATCACCTCATATGTATGTGAAAGCTGGGTAATGAATAAGGAAGACCGAAGAAGAATTGATGCATTAGAATTATGGTGTTATCAAAAAATATTGAATATACCACAGACTGCGAGAAGAACGAATAAATCTATCTTGGAAGAAGTACAGCCAGAATGCTCATTAGAAGCAAGGATGGGGAGAGTTTGTCTCATGTACTTTGGACGTGTTATCAGGAGGGACCAGTCCCTGGAGAAGGACATCATGCTTGGTAAAGCAGAGGGCCAGCGAAAAAGAGGAAGACCCTTAGCAAGATGGATTGACATAGTGGCTGCAACAATGGGCTCAAGCATAAAAGTGATTGTGAGGATGGCGCAGGACTGGGCAGTGTTTCGTTTTGTTGTACATAGGGTCGCTATGAGTCCAAAGAAACTCAGTAGCACATCATACACACATACACCTAAGTAACACACCAAATGTTTGCAGAATGAAGTTATATAGTGTGATCTCTATTACAGTTCCATGAAACTTTAACAGAGGGGGGTGAGCATAGTGGTTAGGCCCTGAGGCTTCAGCAGCTGACCTCTGCTCTTACTAGCTGTGTGTCTCTGGGCAACTTACTGAACTTCCCTAAAACATCAGTTCCTAGCTGTAAAATGGGGCCCCTGGCTCAAAAGGGTAAATAAGATGAAGCCAGTAAAGCCCCTGCCTACTGTGTGTGTATGTGTGTGTGTGTACCTGTGTGCATGCATGTGTGCACACAAGGAGGAGAAATGAGCAGTAAACGTCAACTCTCTTTATTGTAATTACTGGGCAGGGCTTGGAAAGCTCAGGCAACACTACCTGTAGCCACCCCCGAATCAAGCGTGGGCCATCTCAGCAGGGTGCCTGGTATTTCTGGGTCTTTACGCTGTGGCACAAGATTGAGCGGTAACCTCTTCTAGGATTCATGTGTTGGTGACACTCTCCTTTCCTTCTCACGAGAATTTATTCCCAGATTAGCTCTGGTCGTAGTCACTCTCACGTAACGGCCACCCTCTAATACCTGAATGGGAAAGCAGTTTTATAGGTCCCTCTATTACCTCTGATAATATGCGTCAGTGGATGCTTACAATAAATTGCAGCTCATTGAAACATGGAATTGAGAAGCTGCTGCCAAGTCAGTCTTCATAAGGGGTGAGGGGAGGGTAGGTTTAGGGGGACCCATGGAGAACCAACCATGGGGTGCCCTGGTGGTATCCTGGTGGCACAGTGGTTAAGAACTTGGCTGCTAACCAAAAGATCGGCAGTTCGAATCCACCAGGTGCTCCTTGCAAACCCTGTGGGGCAGTTCTATAGGGTCGCTATGAGTCAGAATCCACTTGACGGCATCAGGTTTTGTTTTCGTTTTTTTTTTTTTTTTTTTTTCGCTTTATGGGAGACCACCAGAGTGGGCAGAGGGAATTTGTAACAGGTCCATTCTGAGAGTAAACTGATGGGGAGAACCCGCCCACCAACACAAACAACACCTAACACGCATGCTCATACACACATTCACACACGACACATGCACACACGCACACACACACATATAGCCCTTATTGTAGAGGCTGCTAGTTGTCCCCAATATCTATTCTTCCCTTCTTTCTCAGTTCTAGAACTCTGGAGTTTTAGGTAGAGACGTGGCCATCCAGAATAAATGCTACATTTCCCAGCTTCTCCCAACTAGGTATGGCCGTGCAACTTAATTTTGGCCAATGAAATATAAGCAGAAGTGTCACACGGCAGCTCTCAGGATGCTGCTGTGAGCCTTTGCTACTCGTTTTCACCCCTTCCTCCATCCTGATACCTGGTAGCATGTGGTAGCCAGAGTTCCAGCACCATCTTGGAGCAAGAGGACAAGGGCCTCACTCTGAATGGTGGAGTAGGGAGCTGAAGGAGCCGAGGGCCCTGAGGACTTCTTGGGTCAAAGATGCCATCCCAGCCGTAAATTACCTATCTTGGGACCACTGTTATTTTGGGTCTGTGCTAAATGCAGCCAAATATAATGCTGACTAATTTACCACACCACATGAGCATCAGAACAGGGTGGATGTCAAGTCTTTTTGGTTCTCCAAGGAGACCATCTTACCACAAACTATGTCTCCAACCTTTCACCTAAGTTGTAGTACCTGGGTGGGGCCTGGCTATGTCCCGGAAGGGGAGGGGGATGGTTGGGAAGAGCAGGGTTTAGGGCCCGGGAAGGAAGGGATAATTCAAGATAACATACAATTTCACCTAGCATTGTGCTTGACACATCATAGTAATACTCAATATATATTTGATATTTGACAGCTGAATGTAATTACCACCCATTGTGGGCCAGGTTTAAAAAAACAAACAAACCTGTTGCCGTCGAGTTGATTCCAACTCATAGCGGCCCTATAGGACAGAGTAGAACTGCCCCACAGGGTTTCCAAGGAGTGCCTGGTGGATTTGAACTGCCTTTTGGTTAACAGCCATAACTCTTAACCACTATGCCACCAGAGTTTCCAGGCCAGGTATAGAGATGCAATAAGACATGGAAATAGGAAAGTGGGACTCAGGAGTGGAGAGGAATGGGACAGGTGGCTGGAGATTTTCTCAGGAAGCTTGATAGCATATCAAGTATATCAAATCAGTACAGTCAACCCTTGGTATACGTGGGGAATTGGTTCCTCCCCCCATATGAAAACCCCCGGATGCTCAAGTCCCTTGTATGAAACGGTGTAGTATCTGCATATAACCTACGCAATCCTCCCATATACTAAATCTCTCTAGATTACTTATAAGACCTGATACAATGTAAATGCTATGTAAATAGTTGTTATACTGTATTATTTAGGGAATAATGACAAGACTCAGGTTGAACAATGCCCAAACAACAAGTGCTGGACAGAGACTGAGGATCTGTGAAATGGCTATGCCTACACATCACTTCTGTCTTGGAAGAAGTACAACCAGAATGCTCTTTAGAAGGAAGGATGGCAAGATTACGTCTTACATACTTTGGACATGTTGTCAGGAGGGATCAGACCCTGGAGAAGGACATCATGCTTGGTAAAGTACAGGGTCAGCGAAAAAGAGGAAGACCCTCAACGAGATGGATTGACACAGTGGCTGCAACAGTGGGCTCAAGCATAAAAATGATTGTGAGCGCGGCGCAGGACGGGGCAGTGTTTTGTTCTGTGGTGCATAGGCTCGCTATGAGTCAGAACCGACTTGACGGCACCTAACAACAACAACAACACACCACTTCATTCGCATGGATTCATTGTGGTGCTAGGCATGCAGCAAATTCAAGTTTTGCTCTTTGGAACGTCCCTTTTTTTTTTTTTCCCTGAATATTTTCGATCCTCGGTTGGTTGAATCTGAGGATGCAGAACCCACAGATATTGAGGGCCGACTTTGATTTTGCCAATGACTTACATATACTATTTATAAAATAGAATAAATATTTTGTTTGAGTATTTGCATTAAATAAAAGTATAGAATAAAACTATGCTCTCAAGGAACTTGTTTGAGAATCAGATGTTTACATAATTAACTACAATGCAAGGAAAACATTTAAACAGATGAGATGCCTTGCGTAACCCAGGGGAGGGAATCAGTACTAAAATGACAAATACTAGAGTTAAGCAGAGCTATGTCTGAGTTTGGAGTCCCTGGGTGGTGTAAACAGCACATTAGCTGCTAACAGAAAGGTTGGAGGTTCAAGTCCACCCAGAGGCACCTTGGAAGAAAGACCTGGTGATCTACTTCCAAAAGATCACAGCCATTGAAAACCCTGTGGAGTACAGTTCTACTCTGACATACATGGGGTCGCCATGAGTCAAAATCAACTTGATGGCAACTTGTTTTATGTTTGAGTTGGAGTATAGGACCCTGGGAAAGTTAGCCAAATTCTTTGAGACTTAGTTTTCTTAGCTGTAAAATGGGGATGATATGAATCTTAATTCCCACCAAAACCAAATCCATTGCCATTGAGTCGATTCCAATTCATAGCAACCCTACAGGACAGAGTAGAACTGCCCCATAGGGTTTCCAAGGAGCGCCTGGTGGATTTGAACTGCTAACTTTTTGATTAGCTGCCTTAGCTCTTAACCACCGCACCACCAGGGCTCCATAGTTCCCACATGTGGCTGTTCTGTGGATGAAATGAGATAATGCATGGAAAATGCTACCTCTATGTCTGGTCCTAGGAGATGTGCTGTGCAGTGGTTAAGTGCTTGGCTGCTAATCAAAAGGTTGGTGGTTCAACCCACCAGCTGAAAGATGTGGGAGAAAGATGTGGCCTTCTGCTCTCGTAAAGATTACAGCCTTGGAAACCCTATGGGGCAGTTCTACTCTGTCCTATAGGGTCACTATGAGTCAGAATCGACTCAATGGCCATGGGTTTTTGGGTTTGGTGCTTGGTCCATAGCCAACCCCAATAAATGTTAGCTGTTATCATCATGATTTCCAGTTAAGGAACCAGGGAGACTTCGTGGAAGAGGCAGCAGTTGATAAGGGCCCTGAGAGTGGGTAGGGGTTGGGGCAGCCCTGGCAGACGGTGCAGAGGCAGAAGAACACAGTTGGGTTCAGGGCCAGGCAGCTCACGGTTAGCATGAGAGGTGTGCCGGGTGCTGAGGCTGGGGAATGGTTGGGTTGGGATTGTTGAGGGCCGTGACTGTCAGATAAGATGCGAGATCTTCCCTGTGGAAGCAAGAAGCACAGACGCCTCCCAAGCTGATGTTTTCAGCCTGGCTGACAAGAAGGCTGGAGACAGAAATTGGGAGAGACAGGAGAGGTTCGGGAATGAGAAGGCTTTGGACATGCTGACTGGCTACACTGGAGGGACCTTCAGGTGGACAGTTGAATCTGGAGTCTGAGTGCAGAAAGAAAGGGCTGTAGAGCTGACCCGGGGCGCCCTGGTGGGAGACGCCAGCAGGACAGCGTGGGGAGGGCAGAGGGGGAGGAGCAGAAAAGGATGCTGTCAGGGGTCAGCCTGGGCCGCATAGCCTTTTCTTCCGGAAGTTTCCAAAAAGGTTTTAAACCTTTAGGAGTTGTCATTTTCTAAGAGTTAAAAGATAAACAGCTGAAATGTTGGTTCAACATCCTGTTTCTTATTTTTTCTGTCTTTGTTCAAGCAGAGCCTGGAGGGGGCGAGGGGGTGCTGGTCAGGGGAGGCTGAGGAGTGGGTGGGCAATGCGTGTGGCAGGGGGAGGGACTCAGGACGCTGGCGTCCACCCTACACCCCACCGCCCCACTCTTCTCTGCTCTCCCTTAGGGCCACTTCGCACACTGGCTTCTGCCTCAGGTGTCTCCCTTCTCCTCTAATGAAGATCCCTGCCATCCCCACCATCTCTGCCATCATTCCCCACCACAGATGAACCAGAGAAGAAAAGAGAAAATCCAGAAAATGGAGCCCCTAGGGCAGCACAGGATAATGAAATGTAATCACAGAAAAGGGGCTCACAGCCTGCAGGAGAGGCTTCTACAATGGCGGCATCTGCTACAATTTCACACTCTCTGACTTCACCTGGGCCTTGGGTGCGGGCCATACCTTTGCTCGGGCTTAGCTGCCTTCCCACTCCTCCCCATTGCCTACAGGCCCGCTCCACTGCTGCCTCCTCACTCACTCTCTACAGACCAGCTGGCCTCCTGCTTCCCCAAGAAGCTGGCAGCCCTCAGATGTGAGCTCCCTCACCTTCCCACCTGCTTTGATGCTGCTTTCTCCCACACCAGATGCTGAGGCAGATGAAGTGAGGCATCTTTGTCAAGGTTGGGGCAGCGACAGAGCTGTCTGGATGCTTCTCTAGATCCAGGTTAGAGGGTCTGCTGAATCCAAGCCAGGCCCACCCACAGCCTTCTGGTGATGGTGGAGGAGGAGGGCCCCCTGGGTCACAGAGGTGTTTGCTGGTGGGGGCTGCTCATCTTGAGCTGTCCAAACTCCTCTGACAATCTTCTCATGGTGGAAAGTACTGAGGTTCGCAAGGGACCCACCACACTCTCCTTCTTCTTCTCTATGCGTCAGATTTTCTATACCCCTATCTCTGGTAGCCTTTTGCATGCTAATGTGAATTAAATTCAGGTAACGTAGTTATTTGCCATTAATTATGAGGAAAAAGTTTTGGATGGTCTAAGCCCTCTCCCCATAGAAATTCTTCCTGTGGGCAACCCTCCCATTCTACCCTCTCACACTTCCTTCCTTCTTTCCTTCCTTCTTAGCTCCAAGATGAAAGGGATATGGGGATGGGGAAAGGACAAAGGAGGAAATAAAAACAAAGACTGTTAGGTACTGGTCCTTCAAGTTGCTCAGCTCCAGTGGAATAGACAAAGGCTTAAACAAAGCATTTAAACACAACTGGGTAAAGGTTATGAGGAGGGAGCCTAGGACCAGGGGAGATAGAGAAAGGGGCAACTCTGGGGAGGGTAGGAGAGCTTCTCAAAGGCGGCCATCTTTGAGCTGAGACCTGATGGACAGGAGGTCTCCAGGGAGGAGGGAAGCAGGGCATTCCAGGTGGAGGGGACAATGTGGAGTTGGGAAAACCATGGTGGGCTTGAAAGAATTCATCTTGGTAGAAAGGTAGAGCGCATGAGGCTGAAGAGCTGATACTAGACTGTCCCAGGCTTGATTTCGTGGGTAAGTGGTACCTGCTGGGGGATCTGCCTGACTCTATGGGAACCTGACGTGCATGTGTGTACATTTGCACACACACACACATACATGGCCCTGGTGACCGTGTTCATGTGTACACCCCAGCCCGATTAGCCAAAGCTGCCTGACCAGAGGTGGGGTGGAGGTAAGCAAGAGTCTCAGAATGCTCTTCTTTCCTCCCTCTCCTTGTCCTTCCTCCTCCAGCCCAGGATTGAGTGAAACAGGTTCTTTCCCAGGACTTCAGAGTTCAGTGGGCCAGTTCATCTCTACTGAGGGCTCAGAAGCTCTAGGGCAGTCACGTTTGGCCTTACGTACATGAGGAAGCCAAGAGTGACCTAGTCCATTCAGCCCCGAGAGCTGGGGATGGCCACTGCCTGGTTCCGGACCTTCTCTTTGGTTCCTGACCTTTTGGGCTTCGGGCCCTCATGAGGCTCAGCTCCCTGACCTCGGTCTCCAATATGACATACTCTTTTCCACTTAGCCTCATTTGGGTAGCTTTTGACTTTCTGGATACCTTTTTCACCCAACAGACATACAGATATACATACGTAAGTGAAACAAAACCCATTGTTGTCTAATCAATTCCAATTTATGGCAACCCCACATGTTACCTAGTGGAACTGAGCTCTACAAGGTTTTCTTGGTGCTGCTGGGTGGGTTCAAACCTCCAAGCTTTAGCGTAGTAGTAAAGTGCAAACCGTTTGTTCCAGCCAGGGATCTTAAATGAAACAAGTGTCAGTTAACAAATTCACTCTTACTATGGGTGATGCACTCTGAGAGTCTTGATTCTTTTTTTTTTTTTTTTTTTGTTAGCCTCAATATACATTTTTGAAAACACTGGGCTAGCATGAGTGGTTTCTCTTACTTTCAACCAAGAGACTCATTTGAGAAATCATGTTAATATTCCTAACTGGTAGCTAGGGGGTGGGCATGAGGATTGTATTCTTCCTGTCCATCAGAAACTACCCCTAGATCTGACCCATCAGGGATAATGAATAAGTTTCAACTCTTGCATTAATGCTGGCCAACTGGCAGTGGTTCCCTGGAGTGCTGTGTGGAGGGGAATCTGAAGCTCCATCCAGACTCAGAGGGACAGGGTGCCATGATCAACTAGCGATGTCTGCCTGGTGCAGGGGAGTCCCTGGTGGTGCAAACAGTTAACAAGCTTGGCTGCTAACCAAAAGTTCACCCAGAAGTGCCTTAGAAGAAAAGTCTGGTGATCTACTTCCAAAAAAATCAGCCCTTGGAAACGCTGTGGAGCGCAGTTCTACCCTGACACACATGGGGTTGCCATGAATTCGAGACAACTCAACTGCAACTGGTTTGGAGTCCCTGTCTGGTGCAAATGGTTAACATGCTTGGCTGCTAATTGAAAGGTTGGTGGGTTGAGTCCACTCAGAGGTGCCTTGGGAGAAAGGTCTGGCAATCTACTTCAGAAAAATCAGCCCTTGAAAATCCTGTGGAACACAGTTCTACTCTGACACTTATGGGGTCACCATGAGTTGGAGTTGACTCGATGGCAACTGGAGGGCAGGTGCGGGAGAGGTGGGTATGATATTCATTCCACCATCCACCAAGGTCCTGGCAGAGAACAGGTGCTCACCAAATACTTGTTGAGTGAGTAAATGAAATATTTTCCATCCCTGGTCCCCATTCTCCAACCAGGTCAACCTCTGTGACACCTTGCCTACTCCCACCCTAAAATCCATGTTTGCCCAAAAAGAATTCTTAAGAAGCTTTTTAAATAAAGAGAGGAGATGCATCAGTGTCCAGGTTTACTGGGGACCTCGGAATTCTTCCTGAGGCCCTCTATGTCCTCCAGCACCCACGTGGTCCTGATCCCCTTTAGCTTCCTGAGCTCTGCTCTGTCTTGGCTGTCACCCCCAGGAGCTCCCTGCCTTGGATCCATTCCTAAGCGTGGCTCCTGCTCCTGTGCTCTGGGTCTCCTGCCTTCTAGGAGACCTCTGCTCTGTAGCTTCTGTCTTCTTCCTTGGCATTCCAACCTGGAGCACCTCAGAGTATAGGCATACGCACACAAACAGGGACTCCATCTTACAAGGTATCAGTGACATGTTGGTGTTGACAACATGCAGTGTGATGGATCCCTTTTATATGGCCTTTCTAGCCATGGTCTTGTAACTCCCACCAAAAGATTGGGTGGGACTATGCAAATAAGGTGCTTGTGGCCCACCAAGGGGATCAGACAGCTTGCTAATAATACAAATAAGGTGCATGGCACACTTGTGGGGGTGGGACCATGTAAATAAGGTGTATGGAACCCTAACGAGAGGACTGGTCAGTTTTGCCACCTGGCTAGGCTTAAAATGAGCCATCCCAGAGGTGGAAGTGGGAGACCTGAATACCACCAAAAAGAAGAGACAGGAGTGGAACACCTCCCTTGGACCCAGGATCCCTGCACTGAGAACCTCCTAGACCCAGGAGACAGAGAGCTGTAACACTGGAGATGGTGCAAGATGGGGAGAAGTGGCAGCAAGCACAGCAGAGGACAGGCAGCATCAGAACCAGAAGACCAGCATGAGACAGTATGGTGGGCTTCCCAGCTCACAGAGTGAGGTGGCTACAGTGGGTATGCTGACCCACAGAGCGAGAGAGCTGAGTGCCTTCAGGCTGAGGCTTACTGGTGGAATGGGCTGTCCCTGGGCACTTAGTGGTGAAGCTAAAGAGATGTGTAACACTTGCCTGAGCAGGGCAGAGGCTGGGCTGAGGGATTGAGGGCTGGAAAGAGAGGACTGCCTGTGGGCATGTCTGAGAAGAGGCTGTACTGATCGAAGAACTGTATCCTGAGTAATTTCTGATACTGAATTCTAACCTGCTACTTCCCTAATAAACCTCATAATCTTGAGTATTGTCTGTGAGTTCTGTGTGGCCATTACAACAAATTATCGAACCGAGCAGAGAAGTAGAGTGCCATGGTAGAGACAGCTGGTGTCAGAATTGGCAAAAAGGTTGGTGAGAGGAGATATGTCAGATCTCTGCCTCATAGGAATCAGCCTTGGGCTGTTGATGCTGATGATTCTCCTCCCCCTTTATGAAGTTAGAGGAGGAGGTCAGACGATGCCTCTGCCACACCAGCATTTTTACACACTGAGTATGATTCCATCCCGGGGGCTAACAAATGGAGCAGAGAAGACTGTAAAAGGCAATTTGCATATCTGTCCCCACACATGTCATGAGTGCAGTGTGGAGCTCAGGCACCGGTGTGCTGATTGTAAGCAGAAGGGAAACAGGGCAGCCACCTCTCTTGCTGTTTCTGAGACAACTGTATGGACATGAATGTCAAGGCTCTCTGCTCAGGCTAGAACGGAGCTGCAGCCACTGGAATCTTACCCCCGATGGGACGAGGACTACTGTCTGCTTGCCTGCCGGAGAATGTGGCTCAATTTTCCATGAAATCATGCTCACGCTGTTCAAGGATGCACACACCACAGGGCTCTACCTCCCTGGAGTCCCCTTCTCTCTCCCTGACCCCCATGCTCCCCTGGGTGACATTCAGGCTGGGGGGGAGGGGGTGGGCAACGACCAGGGTTCTGTGAGGAGAGCTCTCCCAGGCGACCACCTCTGTGCCTGCACAGGCCACTCAGCCACATGAGGCATATGCCTGAGGCCAATGGGCAAGAATTCCCTGCAGTCTCCTTGGCTCTTTCCTTGGTGCCTGGAGCCATTCCCTGGAATGCAGGGGGGGAAAATATTTCTCCAAAATACCAAGAAGAGTTATTTAGGGCATAAGATGTACAAAATATGAGAAGGACGCTCCTTTGGCCAACATGGACATGTTCCCCTCAGCCCAATGTCCTCGATATGCAGAAAAAGGAAAGAACCTACATGCACCCACTGTTTTCCTCTCCTGGCTGGAGTCCCTGGGTGGTGCAAACAATTAACATGCTGGGCTGCTAACTGAGAGACTGGTGGTTTGGGTCTACCCAGAAGCACCCTGGAAGAAAAGCCTAGTGATCTACTTCCAAAAGCTCAGCCACTGAAAGTGTTATGACGCACAGTTCTACTCTGACACACATGGGATTGTCATGAGTTGGGGTCAACTCGACGGCAACTGGTTTTCTTTCCTACCTACATGAGATAAATGGGTAGAACGGGACAGGCTGGGCTGTTACCAGCTGCCATCCTTGGATGTTTGGTTCTGCAAACCCTCCTGGTAGGAAGGAGATGGGGAACCCCCTCCTCCACCAGTCCCAGTGAACCACTGTCCTTCTCAGAACTCTATGGAAGGAACCCACAAGAGGTGACAGAGGTCAGTTCCTACTCTGCAAAGGGCAGTCAGCGAGCCTGTGCTCCTGGGGTGGCTCCGTCAATCCCCTGCCGTGCCCAGCTTCTCATGGACAGCACATAACCTGGTCCTTGCCTGTCTCACCTGACCACTACTTTTTCAGCAGGAATGAGTCTTGTCCTCTTGAAGCTGCTATTCTCAAATGACAACCAGGCCACTTGTCTCTCTCAGATCCAACTGTATCTAAGGAGTCACTTTTCCAAAGTGCCACCATCTTTAAACTATATAAACAGGAGGGTAAAGGCTACCACCAAAAAACAAACAAACAAACAGACCAGACCAGTTGCTGTTCAGTTGATTCTGACTCATGGCGACCCCACGTGTGTCAAAGGAGAACTGCACTACATAGGGCCTGCAATGGCTGTGACTTTTCAGAAGCAGATTGCCAGTCTTTTCTTCCGAGGAGCCTCTGGGAGGGTTTGAAGAATCAACTTTTAGTTTAGTAGTCCAGGAGCCCTGATGGTGCAATGGTAAAGTGCTCAGCTGCTAATCAAAAGGTTGGCGGTTCGAACCCACCAGCCACAGAAGAAGGATGTGGCAGTCTGCTTCTGTAAAATCTACAGCCTTAGAAACCCTATGGGGCAGTTCTACTCTGTCCTACAGGGTCACTGTGAGTTGGAATCAACTCGGCAGCAATGAGTTTGGTTTTGGTTTTGGAATGGCGTGCCTAATAGTCTGCATCATCCAGGGACTCCAAAGCAAGCCCCTGAGGGACGGAAGACTGTGGGTGCATCTAGTAAATTCACCTGGAGCCCACAGGCTAGAGAGGAGGTAACCTTGAGGAACTTATGGGGAACAGGCCTTTCTTTCACTTCAAGAGAAGCCTTATTTCAGGAGAAACCCCATTTTATCCACTGTGAAGAAGGCAATTTGCACGCCTCTGAGGCCAGCCTTGGGGAGTCCAGGCTCAATTTCTCTGAGAGATTTGGGTTCTTCCTACAGTTTTTCTTCCCCCTCTGCTCTGTCTTCATCCTTGTCCTCAGACGCAAACAGCCCTTCTGCGTTCAGAGGTCAGAGGTCAGACCCCGCTAGAAACTGATTCCTGAATTCTGATCCGCAGAGCAAGATTATGTCTCGTGCTCAGAAACTGAAGCTGCCCCCCGCGACCTCCTCCAGAGTGGGGGGAATGTCCCAGATCTTCGGGAATGTGCTGAAGGCAATTCCCAAAGCATCTCAGCTCCGCAGAGACTGCGACGCTGGCGATTCGACAGTCTCCTGGGGCCCAGCTGACCAGGCGCTGCCCCGGAATCCAGCCCATCCCTGAATCCAACTCTCCCAGTTCCCGGCCGCCTTCCCTCTGGTGGAACTTGGGGCAAAGTTACCACAGTCCACAACCAACCCATCGCCCTGCTCCCAGCCTGCCTCTGTTTCCCGGTGGGGGTGCCGCGTCCTGGCCAGAAGAGGAGAAGGGAGCACGCGCCGGCCTTACCTCGCAGCTGCCGGTGCCGCTACTCCTCCCGGCTCCATGCCTGCCCGCCGCTCTTATAGCCGCCCGCGCGCGCC
>NW_004444033.1:3109758-3134989 GCF_000243295.1 Trichechus manatus latirostris | reverse complement strand
CGCAGCGGGCCTGCGGGTGCCCGCCGTGGGCGGGTGGCGGCCCCAGAGGGGAGCCCGGCGGCGCCCAACCCCTTGCACCCTCAAGTATGTCCCGGAGGCCTGGGAACCGCTGGCAAGAGGGAGAAATCCTCGAGGTCCCACCAGAGGTGCGGCGCTGCTGTGGCGCCTGGATGGGCCGGTGCCTTCAAGCGGCGCGGGCGAGCACTGACCGGCTAGGGGCTCGGGCTGCTGCCCCTGGACGCTCGCGGTCCCCGCCGGCGCCTCGTCGCGTCGTGGCGTTTCCGCGCGCTCAGCCCAGACAGACGCGATACTGGGGTGCCGCAGGCTGGAGACCGTGGCCTGCCGCGCGCCCAGCTCCCACACCCGGGATGGGGGCGCTCCTACCCGCACCCTCTCTCTGGCGCGCGGGGAACTGGGGACCCAAGGTTCAGGGTATTGTGGTTTCCAGTTGGCACCCCCAGAGACACGAGTCTCCTTAGTTAGGGGTCTGCTCCAAGGCCACATGCCGGGCGCCCGCTCTGGAGGCTGGAAGGAAGACCCAGCACTGCCGCTTTGGGACACTCTGGAGGCTCCTCGAGACTCCATGCTCAACGCGCTATTCCTTGTGTCTGCCTGTGTGCCAGACGCGCGATATTGCTACACCACGACCTGTGAGTAGGTGTTATCCTGTCGCTTCACAGATGAGGAAACTGAGGTGCAGGGCGGTTAAGTGACTTCCCCCAGGACCCCCAACTAGTAAGGGATAGAGATGAGCCAGAAACCCAGACGCGAACAACGAAATCAGGCCCAGTCCCGTCGCGTCACCACAGAGCGGCTCCGAAAACAAACTGGTCATTTAAGAACAAGTATCGACTACCAGTTGCCCTGACGTCAACTATAACTCATGGCGACCCCATGTGTTTTAGAGTCGAACTGCCCCATTGGGTCTTCACTGCCCTGGTGGCACCATGGGTAGGCCCTCCACCGCTAAGCTAAAGGTTGCCGGTTTGAGTCCCCCAGGGGCTCCAAGGGAGAAAGACCCTGCTCTCTGCTCCTATAAAGATTACAGCCTAGAAAACCCTGTGGGGCAGTTCTGCTCTGTCACATGGTGTCGCTCTGAGTTGAAACTGACCCCACAGCAATCTTAAGGAAGACTTTCACCCGTCTTTCTGTTAGCAGTGGAGCCTGTTAACGGTTTGTACCACCCAGGGCAAGTACGCTTGGGGTACACAAACGACATCCGTGCCCCAAATCGTACTGCCGCCTGTTTTGGTATGGCCGAAGAGCTAGGAATGGTTTTTATATTTTTAAATGGTTGAAGGGAAAAAAGAAGAATATTTCATGACATGTGAAAATTATATGAAATTTACATTTCAGTGTCCTTAAGGTTTTGAATTTTTTCAATAAAAAATTGCAGAAAATTTTCCCTATTATTTAAGTATTTACATAACACCCTTCATTTTACCTCTTGTCCTGCAGAGCTTAAAATATTTAATATCTGGTCCTTTAGAGAAAAATTTTGCCAGCCCTTGATGTAAGGGTGCGTGCGCACATGTGCACACACACACACATACACACACACGCACACACACACCCCCCACTAGTCCTCGGTGGGGATGCAGGACATCACTTTCCAAGCCAAATCTCCCCGATTCCACTGGGGTCTCCCTCTCCCCCTCTGAGGAAGCTTGTCCTAGTCACTGTTCCAGCCAGCTCCCCTCCTCCCAGCTGGGGGAGTGTTCTGCGTCCTCCCGGAGATTGTAAGCATAGGGCAGGGAGCAGGTCATCCACTTTTAAAGTCTTGGTGCCTTCACAAGGCACATGGGGTTGCCCAGGAAAAGTTTGGGAACTGAGCCTCAGGGGCACCATGGACCACAGAGCTGATTTCTGATGTGTGTTACGTTTAGTGCATAAGTCCCTGGTGGTGCAAATGGTTTGCGCTCTAACTGAAAAGTTGGCTGTTCGAATCCACCCAGCGGTGCCAGTGAAGAAAGGCCTGTTACTTCGGTAAGGCTACAGTCATTGGAAACCCTACCAAGCGCAGTTCTGCCCTGCAATTCTGCCCAGAAAGATGTGAGATTGCCGTAGTCAGAACTGACTGGACAGCAAGAGTTTGGTTTTATGTTCGTGCCCCACAGTCTGGGGATTCCTGCGGACTCAAGGCCCCTGGGAGGGTAGATTTTAAAAATACAGGAAAATACATGGGCAGGGATGCCGGTGTGGTGGAACAGGAAAGGCAGTTTGCACCAGGCCTGGAGGCACTGATCAGCTTTCATTTTCTCTGATAAGGAAACAGGCTCCCACAGACTGCGCTCCACCAGGAGGGCCAGGGTCTGTTTCCTTCACTGCTGTATCTCTAGTTTGTAGCCCATGGCCTAGTGCAAAGTATTTACTTATTTTTAATATATTTTTAATGAAAATTTTAAACATACAGAAAAGTCGAGAATAGTATAATGAACTACATACAAAGTCTCATTGTCTTAGTCATGTGGTGCTGCTGTAACAGAAATACCACAAGCGGATGGCTTTAACAAAGAGAAATTTATTCTCTCAGTCTGGTAGGCTGCAAGTCCAAATTCAGTGCATCAGCTCCAGGGAAGCCTTTCTCTCTGTTGGCTCTGGAGGAAGGTCCTCGTTGTCATCAATCTTCCCCTGGACTAGGAGCTTCTCTGCGTAGGAACCTCAGGTCCAAAGGACATGCTCTGCTCCTGGCACTGCTTTCTTGGTGGTATGAGGTTCCCCACTCTCTGCTTGCTTCCCTTTCCTTTTATCTCTTGAGAGACAAAAGGTGGTGCAGGCCACATACCCCAGGGAAACTTCCTCTACATTGGATCAGGGATGTGAGCCCGATAAGGGTGGTGTTACAATCCCACCCTAATCCTCTTTAACGTAAAATTACAATCACAAAATAGAGGACAACCACACAACACTGGGAATCATGGCTTAGCCAAATTGATACATACATTTTTGGGGGGGACACAATTCAATCCATGACAGTGTGTGTAGTATTTTCTGATCATACTCACACAGATATACATACTTATATCAAAATATAATGTAGTCACCACTAGAAGTGGGATTAAGGCTGATTTTTAATCTCTTCTTTGTGCTTTTTTGATTTTAAGAAAATGTCTACAATGGGATTAGTTTATAAAGAGAAGTTTTTTACATCCCACAGAAATAGTGGTTTTTCTTCTTCCTTTTTTCCCCTCCATATACAGGCTGTAGCATTCAGTCGGTTCTGATGCTCAGTGCAATAGAGCCTTTCCTTATCCCAAGCATCTTTGTAGCATGATGTAAAAAAACCAAAACAAAAACCAGTTGCCATTGAGTGGATTCTGACTCGTGGTGACCTCGGGTGTGTCAGAGTAGAACCGCGCTCCACAGAGTTTTCAACGGCTGGTTTTTTGGAAATAGATCACCAAGCTTTTCTTCTAAGATGCCTTTGGGTGGACTTGAACGTCCAACCTTTTGGTTGGCAGCCAAGTGTGTTAACTATTTGCACTTATTTGCAGGGGCTTTGGCTTGCTTGTGTCAGGATCACCTTTTTCTGGGAGCATGGGGTGGACTGGGTCCTGGGGTTATTGCTTGAACGCAGCACTTCAGACCATATTGAGAAGATATGGACTGCTGTCTGTCCATCCATCACCTATTTTTTGCACGTGGTGTATGTTTAAAATACTATTTTATTTTATTTTAAAATAAATAATAGATGACAGGGTTAAAAACAATTCAATAGCGACAAAAAGATATGACAACTCAGTGCCCCCCGCACCACCACAATCTTCCTTCTTACCCTGGAAGTAACTGTTGTCACTGGTTTCTGCTGTATTCTTCCAGAGACAGTCTTTTTCTAGTCTTCATATGTGTATATATTTTCTTAAAAACAAACAAAAAAACCCACACAAATGATGTCAGGCTATTCCCACTACTGCTCCTACACCTTCCCTTTAAATTTTTTTATTTTGGAAATTTTCAAATATCTATGATATATTTACTGGAAAAAATGGCATAGGGTTACACAGCCAATTATTGTAAATCCTGTCAATAAGTTGTACACCGGTAAAAAGTTGAATTGTCAAAGGCTGTGTGATAGATATATTTACAAAAATGACCAAAAAAAGTAACTGCTGAGGCTGCTAATGTATAGCCAAACACCTCATGGGATTTGGTTCCTGGTTTGGAGGTTTGGGGTCATGGTTTCATGAGACATCCCAGTCAATCGGCTGAATAATGTGTTTAGTGCTTCTGTTCTACCTTCTAGTTCATTATGCAGTGCCTGGGGGTCTTAAAAGCTTGCAAGTGGCCATCTAAGACATGACAATTGGTCTTCATTTGCCTGGTGCCACAGAGGAAGAAGGAGGGTCAGGAATAGGAAGAGGATGTGGAATGTATGGCTAACTGCCGCCATGAACAACGGCCTCCTTTGCCATGAGACCAGAAGAACTGGATGGTGCCTGGCTACCATTACTGAACATTTTGACCAAAGATTTTATAGAAGAATCCTGATCAAAAGGGAAAAACGCAGAAGAGAATTTCAAATTCTCATGGACTCCAGACTTTCTGGAGCCGTGGAGGCTGGATGAATCCCTGAACTATTGCCCTGAGACAATCTTTAAACCTTAAACCAAAAATATCCCCTGAATTCTTCTTAACCAAACAATAGTTTAGCTTAATTAGTAAAAAATATCTGTCTTGAACATTGTGCTCTTTTGAGAACTATCTGTATGGGATCAAACTGACAATAGTACCTCAAAAGATTAGATAGGAACCTTAGGAGGTAGTGAGTTTATGTTAATGGAGGAGAAACAATTCAGAAAATCGGCTGAGAACGGTTACACAACTCAAAGAATGTAAGACCAATGTGGCTAAATTGTAGAAAAATGTAAAAACTGTTGAATCGGTGTCTGTTTTGCTGTGACATTCCCAACAACAACAACAAAATAAATAACATTTTTTAAAAAGTTGAAAAAAATGGCAAAACAAATCTCCATGTATCTGTCACCCAGCTTTAACCATTACTAATCTCTCCTTTTTTTTTTGCTTAATATATCTAGAATATCATTTCTTAACAGTACACATATAGTCAGCATATATTCCATTTTATGGATGTACTGTAATCTATCTAACCATGTTGTTACAGACTTACTATTGTAATTAATATATTTAAATATATTTATTAGAGCACTGTGTGAGTATATGTGTGGGAGAAATTCTGATAAGTGGAATTATTTTGTCAAGGGCTGTGTGAATTTCAAATAGAAGGATACTGCCAACTCAAGTTCTTAGAGATTGTCGCAGTTTACATTTGCAATTGACTGCAAGTAACAGTGACTTAAGCATTAATCGCATTTATTATCTCTTAAAATCAGAAGTCTGGAGGTGGGCAGGTGCATTAGCTCAGTCACATCATCAAGAATCTTGCTCCTGAATCTCAAATTCTCACGGATTTCAGACTTTCTGGAGCCATGGAGGCTGGATAAACCCTGAGACTATGGCCCTGAAATAGTCTTTAAACCTTAAACCAAAAATATCCCCTGAGATCTTCTTAAAATCAAACAATAGTTTAGCTTCATTCATCAAGACTGTCTGCCTTGAGTATTATGCTCTTTTAAGATCTGTCTATATGGGATCAAACTGACAACAGCAACTCAAAAGATTAAATAGGAACCTGAGGGAGCAGTGAGTTTACGCTAATGGGGAGAAACAACTCAGAAAAGGAGGGTGAAAATGATTGCCCAACTTGAAGAATGTAATCAGTATGGCTGAATTGTACATGTAGAAACTGTTGAATTGGTGTATGTTCTGCTGTGTGTATTCTCAACAACAACAAAAAATAAAATAAATTAAAAAAAAAAAAAACACTGTGGGCATAGTTCTACTCTGACACACATCGGTTGCCAAGTGGTCATGTGCAGTGGAGGGTGGGAAAGGAGTGAACGAAGATGGGGATTTGCTCGTGAGAAGATCATAAGGAGCTCTGAGAAAGTCACCAGAAATAGCAGGCACCTTGGAGTTCAGCAGACTACACAAGGTTTAGGAAAGAACCCTGTAAGGAACAGAGCAAGAACAGTGAATTTTCTCTCCTTCTAATTATTTAATTGCCCAAATAATCATGCTCATTGCAGAAAATTAGAAAATGCAGAGAAGCAGAGCCATGACAAAAGGCATCCCTAATACCTCCACGCAGAGATAATCCCTGCTAATATCTCTGCGATGATTTGCCCAGACTTTAGAAACATCTGACATCCTGGCTTGGAATCCAGCCTAGAAACCCTGAAGGAAGAACTGACAGCCAAGAGGTCGCTCCAGCAGGCTCCCGCCCTGGGCTGCACGCTCTTTCTCTCACTTGATCTCCCGTTGGAGGGGAAGGGCTCGATGTGATCCTTGGTACAGCTGGACCCTCCCCAGGTACCAAGGCTGAACAGGGGAAGACGCTGTGGACACACAGCCAGGAGCCTTGAACTCTGCTGAAGCCTGAGCTTTGTCAGACCTCACCCAATCTGAGGCTGCCCCATCACCCATCCAACATTTGTCCCTAAAAAGGGGTTTTTACCAGACTGGTTGCATAATTGCTGATAGACAGCTAGAGTCCAGCTTGGTGAGGATGTACCCCTTCTCCCTTCTTCCTTCTCCTGTAGTTAGAGAAGTAAAGATGGTGGGTTTCGGGTGCCCAGACCACAAGTCACTGAGAAGGTGTGTATACCTGCCTTGTATTGGGTGCTGTGTACCACAGAAGGTACCGTGGGAGTGTAAGGCACGGTTCATTCCCGGGAGAAATTCTCACTCTTCCAGGAAAACAAGGTAACAACTCCATGGACATGTGACTGTGGCAGCAATGTCTACCGCACAGGCTATATGGCATGGTGTTAGGGCTGGCCCTGGGGCCACGCTGTTGTCAGTTGCTGTGGAGTAGATTCTGACTCATGGTGACCCATGTGTGCAGAGCAGACCTGCTCCATAGGGTTTCCAAGGCTTTGACCTTTTGGGAGCATCACCAGGCTTGTCTTCTGAGGCAACTCTGAATGGGTTTGAGCTGCCAACCTTTTGGCTAGTAGCTGAGCACTTAACCATTTGCCACCCAGAGACTCCTGGGGCCGCTTAACAGTGTGTGAATTATCTGCACCCTCTCTGCCTCAGTTTCCTCATTTGCAACAATAGCGTTACAATGCCACCTCATGGGGTTGCTTGGAGGGTTATATGGGTTACAAGTAAACCATTCAGTAGGCACTCTATAAGTGTTCATGGTTCATTAGAGCAGGATCCCTCCAAGCACGCTGCCCTGTGGGGGGAGTCAGCAAGGCTCCCTGAAGAAGTTTGCATGGGCTGAGCAGTCAAGGGGGGAACGAGTTCAAATGTGTTTGCTCAGCAGCAAGGAATGCAATGTCTGGAAAGTCCATCTGTCCTGCTTTTACACAACCACCGGGCTGAGGCCTGGTTTGTCCCATCATGGCCCTGTGACAGTGCTGCAAAGTTGGAAGATCTGTTTGCTCAGGGCCAAGGACAGGCCCCCAGGAGCGTTTCTCCTGTCACATGTTGCATAAGCGGGTTGTTGCACCGTGCTGTGTGGAGGAGGCACGGCTGAGCAGTGTGCCTGGCACCCCAGCCCCAGAGACCCTCCTGAGCTGGGCTTGCTCCTGGTGGTACGGCTCCCACCTGGGCATGTCTTAGGTGGGAGTCACTGTCCTATGCCTGGAGGTGTCCTGTGTCACTTTAAAAAAGTGTTACTGTCCTGTGCTTGGAGGTGTCACTTAAAAAAAAAAAGAATCGTTTATTCTGATTATGCAAGGAATGAACATTGCTTGTAGAAAACATCCAGAGAAGATAATTTAAATTTCTTATAATCCCACTACCCTGAAATCACCAATGCTTGTATTTTTGGTGCCTAACTTTTTCTTTCTTCCTTGTGTCTGTTGTTGTTAGGTGCCCTCGAGTCGGTACCAACTCACAGCGACCCTATAGGACAGAGTGGAACTGCCTGACAGGGTTTCCAAGAGGAGGCTGGTGGATTCTAATTGCTGATCTTTTAGTTAACAGCCAAGCTCTTAATCACTGCACCACCAGGGCTCCTCCTTGTCTCTCTCTCTCTCTCTGTGTTTCTTTTCTATCAGAAATAGGTTCATACAGTACCTACTGTTTTGTTATTGTTGTTAGGAGCCATCGAGTCGGTTCCAACTCATAGCGACCCCATGAACAACAGAACAAAACACCACCCAGTCCTGTGCCATCCTCACAATCATTGTTATGCTTGAGCCCATTGTTGCAGCCACTGTGTCAATCCATCTCGTTGAGGGTCTTCCTCTTTTTCGCCGACCCTCTACTTTACCAAGCACGATGTCCTTCTCCAGGGACTGATCCCTCCTGATAACACGTCCAAAGTATGTGAGACCTAGTCTCGCCGTCCTTGCTTCTAAGGAACATTCTGGTTGTACTTCTTCTAAGACAGATTTGTTTGCTCTTTTGGCAGTCCACGGAATCTTCGGTATTCTTCTCTCCAACACCACAGTTCAAAGGCGTTAATTCTTCTTCGGTCTTTGTGGTTTATCATCCAGCTTTCACAAGCATATAAGGCTATTGAAAACACCATGGCTTGGGTTAGGTGCACCTTAGTCTTCAAGAAGACATCTTTGCTTTCCAACACTTTAAAGAGGTCTTTTGCGGCACATTTTTCCAATGCTGTGCGTGTTTTGATTTTTTGACTACTGCTTCCATGGGTGTTGATTGTGGATCCAAGTAAAGCGAAATCCTTGACAAATTCAATCTTTTCTCAGTTTATCATGATGTTGCTTATTGGTCTAGTTGTGAGGATTTTTGTTTTCTTTATGTTGAGATGTAATTCATACTGAAGGCCGTGGTCTTTGATCTTCATCAGTAAGTGCTTCAAGTCCTCTTCAATTTCAGGAAGCAAGATGGTGTCATCTGCATATCGCAGGTTGATAATGAGTCTTCCTCCAATCCTGATGCCCCATTCTTCTTCATATAGTCCAGCTTCTTGGATTATTTGCTCAGCATACAGATTGAATAGGTATGGTGAAAGGATACAACTCTGATGCACATCATTCCTGACTTTAAACCAGGCAGTATCCTCTTGTTCTGTTCGAACAACTGCCTCTTGATCTATGTACAGGTTCCTCATGGGCACAATTAAGTGTTCTGGAATTCCCATTCTTTGCAATGTTATCCATAATCTATTATGATCCACACAGTTGAATGCCTTTGCATAGTCAATAAAACACAGGTAAACATCTTTCTGGTATTCTCTGCTTTCAACCAGGATCCATCTGACATCGGTAATGATACCCTTCATTCCACTCCGTCTTCTGAATCCAGCTTGAATTTCTGGCAGTTCCCTGTCTATATACTGCTGCAGCCGCTTTTGAATGATCTTCAGCAAAAATTTACTTGCCTGTGATATTAATGATATTGTTTGATAATTTCCACATTTGGTTGGATCACCTTTCTTGCAAATAGGCATAAATATGGATCTCTTCCAGTCAGTTGGCCAGGTAGCTGTCTTCCAAATTTCTTGAAATAGACGAGTGAGCACTTCCAGTGCTGTATCTGTTTGTTGAAACATCTCAGTTGGTATACCATCAATTCCTGGAGCCTTGTTTTTGCCAATGCCTTCAGTGCAGCTTGGACTTCTTCCTTTAGTACCACCGGTTTCTGATCATATGCTATGTCCTGAATTGGTTGAACATTGACCAATTCTTTTTGGTATAGTGACTCTGTGTATTCCTTCTATCTTCTTTGAATGCTTCCTACGTCGTTCAATATTTTCCCCATAGAATCCTTCAATATTGCAACTTGAGGCTGAAATTTTTCTATCAGTTTTTTCAGCTTGAGAAATGCCTAGCATGTTCTTCCCTTTTGGTTTTGTAACTCCAGGTCTTTGCACATATCATTATAATACTTTACTTTGTCTTCTGGAGGCGCCCTTTGAAATCTTCTCTTCAGCTTTTTTACTTCATCATTTCTTCTGTTAGTTTTACCTATTCGACATTCAAGAGCAAGTTTCAGAGTCTCCTCTGACATCCATTTTGGTCTTTTCTTTCTTTCCTATCTTTTAAATGACCTCTTGCTTTCTTCATGTATGATGTCCTTGATGTTATCCCACAACTCGTCTGGTCTTCAGTCATTAGTGTTCAGTGTGTCATATCTATTCTTGAGATGGTCTCTAAATTCAGGTGGTGTCGCAGCGGCGACGGTAATCGGGACGGTGAAGACTGTAACCAACTACACAACTCTTACAGAGAAGTGGGGCCAGGAGGGTCACTCTGAGGAGTCGACCCCCACTTCAATCCCAGGAGTTTATTTTATAGTCAATATAGCAAGCGATAAAGCAATTAACACAACAAATGGGCTTTGGGAGTGGGCAAGGGAGAAGGAATTCAGGTAAACAAGTTAATCAGTAAAGGGACAATAGGTTTGGGAAAACACATCCGGATAAGTCTCGACATGTTGGAGCCAGGTCTCAACATGCTGTGCAGCATAGAGGCCTGTGGGGGCTGCAGTTGTCAATAGTGCAGCCATGTTTAAATGGCATATATCCCCACAAGGTGGGATATACTCAAGGTCATACTTTGGCTCTCGTGGACTTGTTCTAATTTTCTTCAGTTTCAACTTAAACTTGCATATGAGCAATTGATGATCTGTTCCACAGTCAGCCCCTAGCCTTGTTCTGACTGATGATATTGAGCTTCTCCATCATCTCTTTCCCCAGATGTAGTCTATTTGATTCCTGTGTATTCCATCTGGCGAGGTCCACTTGTATAGTCGCTGTTTATGTTGGTGAAAGAAGGTATTTGCAAATGAAGAAGTCGTTGGTCTTGCAAAATTCTATCATGCTATATCCAGCATAGTTTCTATCACCAAGGCCATATTTTCCAACTACCAATCCTTCTTCGTCTCCAACTTTCGCATTCTAATCACAAGTAATTATCAATGTGTCCTGATTGCATGTTTGATCAATTTCAGACTGCAGAAGTTGGTAAAAAATCTTCCATTTCTTCATCTTTGGCCTTAGTGGTTGGTGCGTAAATTTGAATAATAGTTGTATTAACTGGTCTTCCTGGTAGGTGTATGGATATTATCCTATCACTGACAGCGTTGTACTTCAGGATAGATCTCGAAATGTGTTTTTTGATGATGAATGTAACACCATTCCTCTTCAAGTTGTCATTCCCGGCATAGTAAACCATATGATTGTCTGATTCAAAATGGCCAATACCGGTCCATTTCAGCTCACTAATGCCTATGATATCAATGTTTATGCATTCCATTTCATTTTTGATGATTTCCAATTTTCCTAGATTCATACTTTGTACATTCTAAGTTCCAATTATTAATGAATGTTTGCAGCTGTTTCTTCTCATTTTGAGTTATGCCACATCAGCAAATGAAGATCCCAAAAGCTTGACTCCATCCATGTTATTAAGGTCCACTCTACTTTGAGGAGGCAGCTCTTCCCTAGTCGTTTTTTGAGTGCCTTCCAACCTGGGAGGCTCATCTTCTGGCAGTGTATCAGACAATGTTCTGCTGTTATTCATAAGGTTTTGGCTGGCTAGTTCTTTTCAGAAATAGACCTCCAGGTCCTTCTTCCTAGTCTGTCTTAGTATGGAAGCTCAGCTGAAACCTGTCTGCCATGGGTGACACTCTGGTATCTGAATACCAGTGCCATAGCTTCCAGCATCACAGCAACATGCAAGCCCCCACAGTAAGACAAACGGACAGATGTGTGAGGGCCATACTGTTTTAAAAGGTGATATGTCCAGTCATCTTAAACTTTTTTTCATGTCATTAAATATTCCTCTGTGACATAATTTATAATGGCTGCAGTGTGTGGATATGCCTTAAATTATTTAACCAGTTCCCTACTGTTGAACATTTAGATCATTTTCGATGATTTTTTCTTCTCATAAACAATGCTCACACGCATAATCTTGGAGATAAATCTCTGCAAATATCCATGCTTATTTCCTAAGGATCATTTTTAAAAGCTGAGTCAGTAGGCATGCAGATGGGTAAAGCCTTGGGTATCTATAGCACAAGGAAGGGCTCCCCGGAAGAGAGCCCTAGTTATCACTCTCCTACCTGTGGACCAGAATCCCTGGGTGGTGGGAAAGGTTAATATGTTCGGCTGTTAACCAAAAGGTTGGAGGTTCCATTTCACCCAGAAGTGCTTTGGAAGAAGGGCCTGGTGATCTACCTCCTAAAATCAGCCATTGAAAACTCTACAGAGCACAGCTCTACTCTGACACGCATGGAGTCCGCATGAGTCAGAGCTGACTCTACGACAACTGGTTTACCTTTGGACATAAGAAGGCACAGCCACATTAGCTGCAGGGAGGTGGGCAGTTTCCACGAAGCACCTTGGAATTTGCTCCAGAGCTGAAAGAAAGTAGTTGGGACAAGGAACACGCTAGAAAATGGAGTCAGCCCATAGGCAGCCTGGAGATTTACTGCACCTTGGAGAGTCAGGACAATGAGTACACCACCTGTGAGTGGGAACCCTAGGAGAGCTGGTGGAACCATGTGAATAACTCCGCAGAGGTGAATCAGCTGCCTCAAAGGGGGAGAAACCAGCCAGGGCAGATTCTTTCCAGCTCAAAAACCTGTTTGTAGCTTTCAAGGGAGCCTGGAGTGTCCCAGCTGAGGAGCTGGGGAATTCCATGCCCTCTACTGGGCTATGGTCTGTCTCTCTCAGCAGACTGGGCTTCCCAAGGGCACGAATGTGTCTCATTCATCTCTGCACCCCCACACCCAGCCCAGTGATATGAAGATATTTGTTGAGCTGAAATGATAAACTCTACTCACACCTATGGCCCCTGCTCCTCCTCTTCCTGCATTTCCAGCTCCAGGTAATGGCATCTTACTGCCTGGTGAAGTGGACGTTGGAGCATCCTTTCTGGAGGACACCTCGGCAATGTGCACCAAAGGCCTTAAACTCCGCACACCTTTGGACCAGTGATTTCACCTCTAGGAAGACTCTAAAAGCAATCCAACTCCTCCATGTACTCACCCCTGCCTGCCTTTCCCGCCTATTTCCCATCTGTTCCTTTATGCCCCCATCACTCGAACCACTTCCTTCTCCCTCACATGCTGGGCTTCCTGGTGTCCTTGCCACTGAGAGGAAGGCAATTCCTCCCCTCACTACCCAAACTCCACTCCTCCTAGAGGACAGTGAGGATACCACCTCCTCTACAGAGCCTGCCCTGCCCCTCTTTTGTGTGCCTGACTTATCTGAACTTCCAAACCACCATCTATTTGAGGGCATCAGTCAGAATCCACATGTATTTTGTCTTCATCCCTCTCTACACCTAGCAAAGTGCAGCACAAATGGCAGGTTTCAAAAGCTTGATGGACGGGCGTGCTTGGGAGAAGGAGGGTCTTCGTAATGCCTCAAAATCACACCCTGCATCGCTGTGGAATCTCGTCCTTCTGCCTGCTGATGTTGGCATCAGCCATGCACTATGGAACTGCACATCTGCAGTGGTAGTAGTAATAGTAGTGGGGATAGTGGTAGTAGTAGTGGTAGTGGTAGTGGTGGTAGTAGCAGTGGTGGTGGTGGTAGTAGTGGTGGGGGTAGTAGTAGAAGTCGTAGTGGTAGTAGAAGTAGTAGTGGTGGTAGTAGAAGTAGTAGTGGTAGTAGTAGGGGTAGTAGAAGTAGTAGTGGTAGTAGTAGGGGTAGTAGAAGTAGTAGTGGTGGTGGTAGTAGTGGTCGTAGTAGTAGTGGTGGTAGTGGTAGTAGTGGTGGTAGTGGTAGTGGTAGTAGAAGTAGTCATAGCAGCAGTGGTATTTTCAACCCCATTTTTTTAGAATCTGTCTAAAATTTAGATGAGCAAGTGGAATCTGGGAGCTCTGAAGGGCATTGGCCAAAGTCACGAAATGGTCTAGAACCCAAGTGATCTATCTGTTCAAGGTTCATTCCCTGAGCCAAACTGCCTCATTATTTATCTTGTGATTCTTTCCTACACAAAAGAATTCATTTATTTACAGTAAGATCTAGCACGCATGACTTTAAATATATGCAAAAAGTTCCCCTAGTGAGTTTCCGGCAAGGCTTCAAACTGGTTCATTCTGGTTCAAACCCCTGCTGAGAATTTGCGTTTCTAACAAGTTCCCAGGTGATGCTAATGCTGCTGGTTAGGAACCAATTCTGATAACCGCTAGTATAGCATTAGTTTTCAAGATTTATTGTACACAAGAATCACCTGGGGATCTTGTTAAAATGTAGATTCTGATTTGGTATATCTGGGGTAGAAATGCAAATTCTCAGCAGGGTTTCAAACCAGAACGAACCGGTTCAAAATAATGAACTGAAATTTGACTCAGAAGTGCCAGCGCCCTGAAATGGGATTTGATGTGCTAAAGGAAAGGAGCCACAGTCCTGACACCTCCCTAAGCCTGGGGGTACAGGCAGGCCCTGGCACCCTCTTTTTCATGTCCCCCAAAGCAGCAACTTTTTATTTATAAGAACTGAATTTTTATTGGTAACATAATTAATTACTGATAGCCAGTTTGCCCTTTTGACAACGGACAGTCATTGAGACAGCCCAGGCTGAGTAAGGAGGGTGGAGGAAGCCCCCGGGAGCACAGGTGCAGTCAGCCCTGCAAGATGGGTCACATCATCCTGGTTGGTCTGACTGCAAGGTCAGGGCACATTCCCTTGTCCCAGATCTTCTTACCCGGCTGCACCTAGAGGCTCCTGGTGCCTGGATCCCAGCCCGGCCCAATTCAATCAGAACCACAGGGCTTGGGCCAGGCAGCAGTATCTCTTAAATGCTCCCAGGGGCTTTAAAGAACAGCCAGGGTGGAGAGCCTCTGACCTGAGCATATTTCATCTCCACTCAGCTTACAGGGACCTCACAGAAGTGGTATGGGCTCTCCATCCCACCCCTGTTAGAATTACTCTGAACCAATTAAGGCAGAACCTCTAGGGTGGAACGTGAGTATTAGCATATATACTTGTAAAGCTCCCCTGTTAAAACCAAACCTGTTACCATCTGGTCAATTCCAACTCATAGTGACCCTATAAGACAGAGTAGAACTGCCCCATAGGGTTTCCAAAGAGCAGCTAGTGGATTCAAATTGCCAACCTTTTGGTTAGCAGCTGAACTCTTAACCACTGTGCCATCAGGGCTCCCTAGGGGATTCTAAAGTCAGCTACTGTTGAGAGCTGGAGTTTGGAGGTTGAACCTCACCACCTCTCTGGGCCATCCCCACAGGCAGCCAAGCTGACCCCTAGCCTTACAGGCGAAACAAGGGTGCCAGGGTCCTGCCTGCTTCCGGATGCTCATCTAGCTGTGGGGAGGAAGGACGCAGGAGGAAAACAATCAGAATTCACCAACCCAGCCTGCAGAAGATGCAGTTAAAGGCTCAGCCAGAATGCCTGCTCTCGAGGCAGTGAAATGCTTCCCAGCAAACTCTGTGACAGGTTTACTTGACATAATCTTTCTTCATAGAAAAAGCAAAGCACATGGGTTTTTAGAATGGCATGAATGGGGTCCAGATGAATGAGGTTCACTTGGGAACAAAAGGGACTGGGCAGATGACAGCGCACAGAGCCTGCACCTTCGCTTGCCCCTATCGTGCAGGGCTTTGTATGCAGAGCAGAAAAGAACCACTGAAGGTAATTACTATTCTGCAGGGAAAACAAAGGAAGTTTAAAGCTCAATGCATAAAAGTGAGCAGGTGAACCCGGGGCAGGGGAACCCGGGGCCAAGAGCCCAAAGAGGGAGGCAGGCTGGGGGCTGGAGCATGGGAGCTGTGAGGTGGCCCGGATTCCGGGGTGTTGAGCCTGTTTCCCCAGGTGCTACCAGGCTCCCAGAGGGGCTGACCTTGGCAGGACCCCATAATTCTCCACCCTCCATTCCCACCCCTGCTGAATGCACCTCCTCAACCTCCCTCCTCCTAATGGGCCTGGGGTGGGGGGTGGGCTGAGGGCGTGGGAACTTCAACTTTGGCCCTCCTGTAGTGCCTGCCAGATAAAACCAAAACCCCGAACCCATTGCCAGATAGTCAATTCCGACTCATGGCGACCCCATGTGTTTCAGAGCGCAACTGCACTCCATAGGTTTTTCTTGGCTATAATTTTTACGGAAGCAGATTGCCAGGCCTTTCCTCTGTAGTGCTGCTGGGTAGGTTCGAACAACCAACCTTTTGGTTAATAGCCCATTGAAAACCACTTGGGAAGGTGACTGACCCCAGGGCTGGCCTCTGGGCCTGTGACAGGAGATTCAAGAGGTGAGTAACTTAACCTGGATTTGATCTTGTGACCCTGGCAGACATTCAAGGGTGTATGGGGCTTCTTTAGGAACCCCCAGGGCTTGGGTAGTTTCCTGGGCTGGGCTAGGCTAGTCTGTTAGCAATGATGGGAGGTCACTCCAACCACAGAGCCCCTGACCCGTCTGCCTTCCTGCCCTTCTGGGTCTCATCCTGTGTCACCTCCCCAACACACACACACACTCTGGGTGTCCCCTCTCAGCTCCCTCATGGGAGGAAGGCTGTTCTGGGACCCTGGCCTGGCACGGCTTCAGCCTGCAGCTTCTTCCCTCCCCCACCCTCCAAGCACAGCTCATGGCTTCTGCTCCACTCCAATTAGACTCTAACCCACTGGAAGCTGCAGCCAATTCTGCAGAAAGTTCATCTCTTTAGGGACTTCATAAATTAGCCTTTACTGCAAAGTATTCTCCAGAAAAAAGAATGGGGGTGAGGGGTGCAAAGCCCAGCCCAAACCAAAATCCGCTACTGTCGAGTCTGACTCATAGTGACCCTATAGAACAGAGTAGAACCGCCCCATAGGGTTTCCAAGGCTGTAATCTTTATGGAAGCAGACTGCTACATCTTCCTCCTGCGAATCTCGTGGGTTCAAACCGCGGAGCTTTTGGTTTGCAGCTGAGTGCTTTAACGACTCTGCCACCACAGCTCCTATAAGCCCAATTGCTGCTTGCTGTTCCCCAGCTGAGTGTTCCCGGTGCAAATAATAATGGCAGAGCCATCCCAGGAGGGGGGTAATGGGGTGGGGCGTGGATGCAGGGAGAGCTGACTGACTGAGGGGGCTCTGGGGGACTGGGCTGGTGGGGGTACAGGTGGGGGGGAGGGACAGTTAAGAGGTGCGTGTGCTGTGACAGCCCTTGTTTTGCGTTGACAGATTCTGAGCAGGACTTTGAGTTTTAGTGTGTGTCTGTAAGTGTGTGGATCTGCTTTATTACGTTTATGTTAGGAAGCTCAGGGCAGGGGCATAAATTTCTGCACCGGTGTGTGTCTCTGAGCATGTTTTGTGTGACTGAGTGTCTCGCATGTGTGCGTGTTCTTGCACCTGGTGCAGATACTATATACCAGTTGCTGTTGAGTAGATTCCAACTCCTGGTGACCCCATGTGTGTCAGAGTAGAACTGTGCTCCATAGGGTTTTCAAAGGCTAATTTTTTGGAGTGGATCACTAGTCCTTTCTTCCAAGGTGCCTCTGGGTGCCAACCTTTCCATTATCAGCCATGCTCATTAAGTGTTAGCCATTTGCACCACCCTGTGCAGAGGGAAAAGGAGCCCTAGTGGTGCAGTGGTTAAGTGCTCGGCTGCTAACCGAAAGGTTGGCAGTTCGAACCCACCAGCCGCTCTGCAGAAGAAGGATGTGGCAATCTGCTTCTGTAAAGACTACAGCCTTGGAAACCACATGGGGCAGTTCTACCCTGTCCTACAGGGTCGCCGTGAGTTGGAATTGACTCAATGGCAATGGGTTTGGTGTTTAGGTTTGGTGAAGATGGGAGGAGTGTCCACAGGCCCCGCCTCACATGCGGTGGCCATTGCGAGTTCAGCTGGTTGATACTCCCAGGCAGTACAGCACAGAGGGAGAGGACCCTGAAGCTGGAAAGGTGTGTTCACAGAGACTGGTTCTCTTGGAAGCAGGGAGCAGGTCCCCCTTCTTCCCCACACCCATCCCCTTCATCCTTCGGGCCGGACCCTTCTCACTACTCATTCTCCTGGCCGCTGTGGCTGCAAGCCTGAGCTCTGAATGGGCTGCACTTCCCCCCACCCCTACCCCATGCCTTGCACCTGCAGGTCGCTCTGCCTGGAGCACCCCTCCCACCCTGTTTTTATCTGCCGAAATTCTGTTCATCCTCGGGGATGGCGTCTCCTGCACGAAACCTTCCCCAACCCACCAGGCTCCCTGCTCACCCCGGCATGCCTCTATTATAGTGCTTACCACCCTCCATTATAATCACTCAGTCTTTTTGTCTGTCTCACCATTAGGACTGAGATCTCCTTGAGATCTTTCCTGCCTGTTTTCCCACCCGCTTGCACAGCTGTTGGCACAAAGTGTGCTTGTGAAATAAAAGAACGTTAAGTAACAGTACCTCCTATTTGCATAGCACTTTTCCTTTCACCAAGCACTTTCACATACATTGTTCTCATCCATCCTCCCAAACACCCAGTGGGATGGGAAAGACAGATGTTCTTATTTCCATTTTATTGGTGAGGATCCTGAGGTTGGAATAATTAGCAATTTGCCCTGGTCTCCTGCCTCCTAAGTCCCTTGCTACCACACCACCTCTGGGCTGCTTTCTGGCCTAGGGGAGGTCTCCCCACCTTGGGGTCAGGGCCTACAGAGCTAAGGTGTCTGTGACCTGGGGCAAGCAGACTGGAAGCAGGGCTCAGGGGCATTACCCTAAAGCCCAAGTCCCCAACACTTGGGCTACTAGAAGGTGTGTGTGTAGGGGGTGGGGCTGGGAGGGGGAGATGGGTTATGTTATAGAAAGTAGATAGAGGGGGTGCTCATGGTCTTGGGGGACTGGGGGCCTGGGTGGCTTGTCCCTTTGAGATGTCCCTGGATTGGCTCACATGTCCCTCTCCACACTCGGGCCCAGGGATCCACTCTACTTTTCCCTGGGCAAGGGATAGCTGGGATCCTTGGGAGCCTCCTCAAGACACAGGAAGGCGAAGCAAACTGCTCAATCCCAAACACTATTTCAGCTGCCCCAGCTCCCTTTGGAATGATACAAGAGTAAAATGGATGGGAACATGCATGGGAGGATGGATAGATGGGAGGATGGCTGGATGGGTGGAAGGGTAGATGGGAGGATAATGAGTGAATGGGTGGATGGGAGGATGGGTGAATGGGGGGATGAAAGGATGGGAGGATGGGAGGATAGGTGGATGGGAGGATGGGTGGATGCGTGGATGGGAGGATGGGAGGATGGGTGGGTGGATGGGAGGATGGGAGGATGGGTGGATGGGTGGATGGGAGGACGGGAGGATGGGTGGATGGGAGGATGAGAGGATGGGTGGATGGGAGGATGAATGAATGAGTGGATGGGTGGATGGAAGGATGGATGGATGATTGAATGTGAATGGATGTATGGGTAGATAGATGGGTGGAGGGAGAGGTAGCTAGGTAGATAAACAGAGACAGAAAAACACTAATCCTGGCAACTAGTAACTTTTTAGTCAGTACCAGACTGAAATACTAAAAAAAATAGACCGATAGAGCCAAAAGGCCAACTTATCCAACTCTAAATTTCCACATGTGGGAAGTGATACCCAGAGAAGAATGACTTCCTCAGGATGACACAGTGGGTTACTGGTAGAGGTTCTATTGCCTTCCAGTCTGATGGCTGAGATGGATACAGGTATGAGGTATGTCTGCACTAAATGAGGTGAGACTGAACTGCAGGAGCCAACTAACTCTGAAAGCTCAGAGGCTTTATTCTCTGAGGTTTATTGTATATTCATGCAATTTGTCCAACTCAGGTTGGTGGAGGAGTGCTACTGACCTCCTGCTCTCAACGTGCAGCCTCCATGGCCCCGAGGTAGGAGAAGAGAGAGTGTTGGTGCATCCAGTGCCAACTCTATACATATTTCAGCCCGGAAGCAACACCTGTCTCTTCTGAGCCACACGGCCCCTAACTAAGAGAGGGCTGGAAATGGGACTGGGCACATGGATATTTGGTGGGAAATAAGTATCTCCGCCACAGTGTACTTTGGTATCACTTTGTGGGGATCCCAATGTTTCCTTTTCTACATCTTTGAATTAAAAGAGTCCCTGAGGCTGTCTTGGAACCCCAAGAAGCTCCCTTTGGCCCTTGGACTCTCCAAGGGGTCTGGCCTACGTTGCATAGAATGCCTCCATCCTTTTCTGTGGTAGAACTTGAAAGCGCTTTTCTCTGTGTGAGGATTTGGGAGAGCCTTCCTGTTATCACTTCCATCTAAACAAATGGAGCTAGCAGAGGGGTCGGCAGGAGTCTGGGCCTCCCTCTGGCCATACTGCCTAAACCATTTAATCCCATTTTTGCCTCAAGCACAGCAGCATCACTCCAGAGAAATGCCGTGTCTGCTTCCCACCCTCTCACTGCTATTCAATCATCTTTAGGACATTGGCTTTCCACCTTTTCAGACTTTTAATCCTTGTTCCTTCCAAGATGAGGTTTCTTAATAGATATTGATCAAGCTTTATGACAGATGGGAGAGCTTTATAGGTTTGCATCATTTATATTTATATATAAACACAGACTGTTCCCTTTGAGGCTCCTTGTCTGTAATTAGAACAAACTGTTACCAGGTAGTCAGCTGGGTTTGAATTGCTTGACTCCCCAAAGGCATTAACAATTGACACATAGTTTTCTAGTGGCAGTTTGTGTTATTTATATACATTAAAATACGGATCTTTATTAAAATAACCAAGAACAAAGAATAACAAATACTCATTTAAAATAGGATATGTAGTTGGAACTAGACCTGAAGAAATACGAGCACCTAGGCACAGACTGATACCTTAGTACTGTCATCCTCTGCTTTGTTTAATCCTGGTTCTTCCTTAGGCTTAGGTGGAATTAATTGACTCTAACTCTTTTGGCTTTCTTAGATGTGTGCCAAATCTGGTTGGATTTGTCAAGAGTCCTGGCGGGCAGCTTCTCGACAGCCTTGATATCTGGTGTTTACTTAAAGACTGTCTCCTGACCCCTCCAGCTCCTCTGAAGAAGGCTTTGGTTTCTTTATAATCTGCAGAGAGGAAGAGAAAAATACAGTAAGTGTGATGTCTCCAGAATGTTTGAAACTTGAGAACACCTTTTTCTGAATCAGCAGGAGAATTTTCTTTCCCTGCACTCCTTTCTCAGCCTCAGCTCTTTGCTGAGTTTGTTATCACTAATCTCTCCTGAAAGCTCCCTTAGCAACCAGGTCCCTGATAAGATGAGATTGTAAACTGACTCCTAATGTCGTCTGACTCTGCAAAACCTGCTCTTTTGTAGGTACAATGTAGGCCATCCAAGAACATGACTTTTAAAGTACTTTTAACCAGAAGATGATGCAGAGATACAAAGTAACTTTGACCTGAGTGTCCCTGTGTGCCCGGCAAGACCCCAGGGGGGGTGAGGGAATAGAAAAGTACCAAAGGAGCTTTCAGTCAATTTAAGGGTAGCCCCCCAAGAGTCAGGTGCAAAGCACTCTGGCCCAAATGTCACAGAGCTGACTTAATGTGGCAAAATCCCAGCATAACATGGTTTCTTGTTCCTGGTTCAGACCCCCTGTGAGCAAAGCCCTATTCTCTGTGGTTTAAGTCCATGCTCAAGTCCAGAGCATGGTGTTAGCTCCTGTTCTGTCCCCAGGTTACCCAGTGCTCCTGCTCAGGGAGGAGGGAAAGGCTTGACAGGTGAGGGGGTTGGAGTTGAGTAAAGCATGGAGCTGAGTCCACTTTCTGCAGATGTGGTGAGGAAGATAGGGGGTCAGGAGGTACTGCCCTTCTGGGTTTTGCTGTGTTCTGGCATGGTGTCATTCTTGGGGGAGTCCAGCCTGTTGACTCCTGGGCATTTGGGAAGTGATTGGAGAGGCCTTTGGCATGAATGGAGCTCTTCCCCCTAGTAAAGCTGAACCAAGTTGGTTAATAAAGTTACCCAATGCTGTTGTTATCAAAAGTGTCCAAATTATGCCTCAACTCTGTGGCCACAGCTGCACTGGGGGATAGGGTAGAACTTCTCATGAGAGCTGGATATACAGAAGTCATTAACATGTAGTGAGTACTTGCTAAGAGCCAGCTGTCTATTAAACCCTTACTGAATTTCATCTTATTAAAGATGCACAATGTTCTCCAGAGAAAGAAGGGCTCATCCTGTTTGGGAGCAATCAGGAGGCAGAATTCAACTGAGAGGCAGGCCCCATTGCCAAGAGGCGCTCATCCACAGTGCAGTTCACTTGACAAAGGAAGACCCTGCCCCGTCAAGTACCACTGACCCTGCCCCGTAGGCCTCCTACCTCCGCCAGAGCCAGGCAAGCAGACCTGTCTCCAACCAGGCTGGGTCCAGGCTGGCTTTCCTTCAGGATGGGTTGTACACTGAGCGCTGTGCTACATGCTTCTCATTACATTATCTTGTTTTAGCCTCACCATAATCCTATGAGGAAAAAGTGTTGTAGATTTAATTGTGTCTTCCTAAAATATGTGCTGAAATCCTAACCCCTATGCCTATAAATCTGACCCTTTTTGGGAATAGTTTTTTGTTGTTAATGAGATCATACCAGTATAGGGTGGATCCTAACCCTAATCACTTCCAAGTTATAAAAGACCAGAATGGACACAGAGACTCACATGGCGGGGGAGGGGGAGGCACATACCAAGGAACGCCAAGGATCACAGGCAATAACTAGGAGAAGCTAGGAGAGGCCCATAGAAGGAATAGACATGACTGAGATCGTGATGTGGACTTTCAGCCTCCAGAACTGTGAGTAAATACATTTCTGTTCTTTAAAGCCACCCACTTGTAAGCAGTAGTGAACTATGTTGTTATGTGCTGTCAAGTCAGTTCCAAAACAGTGACCCTATGTACAATAGAAGGAAACACTGCCAGTCCTGTGCCATCCTCATAATCATTGCTATGTTTGAGCCCATTGTTGCAACCACTGTGTCAATCCATCTCCTTGAGGGGTTTCCTCTTTTTCACTGACCCTTTATACATTACCAAGATTGATGTCCTTCTCCAGGGAATGATCCCTCCTGATAACAAGTCCAAAGTACGTGAGAAAAGTCTTGCCATTCTTGCTTCTAAGGAGCATCCTACCAAGACAGATTTGTTCATTCTTCTGGCAATCCATGGTATATTTAGTATTCTTTGTCCACACAATAATTCAAAGGCACCAATTCTTCAGTTTTCCTTATTCATTGTCCATCTTTCTCATGCATATGAAGCGACTGAAAATACCATGGTATGAGTCATGCGCACCTTAATCCTCAAAATGACATCTTTGCTTTTTAACATTTTAAAGAGGTCTTTTGCAACAGATTGGCCCAGTGCAATATGTCATTTGATTCTTGACTGCTGCTTCTATGGACATTGATTGTGTATCCAAATAAAATGAAATCCTTGACAACTTCAATCTTTTCTCCATTTATCATGATGTTGCTTATTGGTCCAGTTGTGAGGATTTTTGTTTTCTTTACATTGAAGTGTAATCCATACTGAAGGCTGTAGTCTTTGATCTTCATCAGTAAGTGCTTCAAGTCCTATTCACTTTCAGCAATCAAGGTTGTGTCATCTGCATATAACAGGTTGTTAATTATAGTACGCTTCAGATTATTTGCTCAGCATACAGATTGAATAAGTATGGTGAAAGGATATAACCCTAATGCACATGTTTCCTGATTTTAAACCACAAAGTATCCTTTTGTTCTGTTTGTATGACTGCCTCTTGGTCTATGTAGAGGTTCTTATGAGCACAATTAAGTGTTCTGGGATTCTCATTCTTTGCAATGTTATCCATTATTTGTTATGATCCACACAGTTGAATACCTTTGCATAGTCGATAAAACACAGGTAGACATCTTTGTCATATTCTCTGCTTTCAGCCAAGATCTGTCTGACATCACCAGTGATATACTTTGTTCCACATCCTCTCCTGAATCTGGCTTGAATTTTTGGCAGTTCCCTGTCGATGTACTCCTGCAACCATTTTTGAATCATTTTCAGCAAAATTATACTTGTGTGTGAGATTAATGACATTGTTCAATAACTTCCGCATTCTGTTGGATCACCTTCTTTGGAATGGGGACACATACTGATGGATCTCTTCCAGTCTTGCAAATTACTTGGCATAGACAAGTGAGCACTTCCAGAGTTGCATCCGTTTGTTGAAACATCTCAATTGGGGCCATAATCGTATAGTGGTTAGTACTCTGCATTGTGTGAAACATCTCAGTTAGTATTCCATCAACTCCTGGAGCCTTGTTTTTTGCCAGTGCTTTCAGTGCAGCTTGGACTTCTTCTGTCAATACCATTGGCTCCTGATCATATACTACCTCTTGAAATGACTGAATGTCGACCAATTCTTTAGGTACAGTGACTCTGTGTATTCCTTCCACCTTCTTTTGATGCTTCCTACATCGTTCAACATTTTGCCCACAGAATCCTTCAATATTGCAACATGAGTCTTGAATTTTTTCTTCTGTTCTTTTAGCTTGAGAAATGCCAAGTGTGTTCTTCCCTTTTGGTTTTCTAACTCCAGGTCTCTGCACATTTCATTATAATCCTTTGCTTTGTCTTCTCAAGCTACCCTTGACATCTTCTGTTCAGCTCTTTTACTTCATCATTTCTTCCATTCGCTTTAGCTACTCTATGTTCAAGAACAAGTTTCAGAGTCTCTTCTGACATCCATTTTGGTGTTTTCTTTCATTCTTGTCTTTTTAATGACCTGTTGTTTTCTTCATGCGTAATATCCTTGATGTCATCCCACAGCTCGTCTGGTCTTCGGTCATTAGTGTTTAATGAGTCAAATCTATTCTTGAGATGTTCTCTAAGCTCAGGTTGGGATATACTCAAGGTTTTACTTTGGCTTTCGTGGACTTGTACTAATTTTCTTCAGTTTCAATTTGAACTTGCATATGAGCAATTGATGGTCTGTTCCACAGTCAGCCCCCGGTCTTGTTCTGACTGATGATATTGAGCTTCTCCATCATCTCTTTCCACAGACGTAGTCGATTTGATTCCTGTATATTCCATCTGGTGAGGTCCGCATATATAGTTGCCATTTATGTTGTTGAAAAAGGTATTTGCAATGAAGAAGTCGTTGGTCTTGCAAAATTCTATCATGTGATCTCTGGCATTATTTCTATCACCAAGGCCACATTTTCCAATTACTGATCCTTATTCTCTGTTTCCAACTTTCAAATTCCTATCAGCAGTAATTATCAATGCATCTTGATTGCATGTTTGATCAATTTCAGACTGCAGAAGTTGGTAAAAATCTTCAATTTCTTCATCTTTGGCATTAGT
>NW_004444033.1:3077341-3109658 GCF_000243295.1 Trichechus manatus latirostris | reverse complement strand
TGCAGAAGTTGGTAAAAATCTTCAATTTCTTCATCTTTGGCATTAGTGTTTGGTGTGTAAATTTGAATAATAGTCATATTAAGTGGTCTTCCTTGTAGGCATATAGATACTACCTTACCACTGATAGCATTGTACTTCAGGATAGATCTTGAAATATTCTTTTTGACAATGAATGTGACACCATTCCTCTTCAGTTTGTCATTTCTGGCATAGCAGACCATACGATTGATTCAAAATGGCCCATACCAGTCCATTTCAGCTTACTAATACTTACGGTATTGATCTTCAAGCATTCCATTTCATTTCTGACAACTTCCAATTTTCCTAGATTCATACTTCATACATTCCCTGTTCTAATTATTAATTGATGTTTGCAGCTGTTTCTTCTCATTTTGAGTCATGCAATGTCTTAGTCATCTAGTGCTGCTATAACAGAAATACCACAAGTGTATGGTTTTAACGAAGAGAAGTTTATTTCCTCACAGCCAAAGTAGGCTAAAAGTCCAAATTCAGGGCGTCAGCTCCAGGGGAAGGCTTTTTCTCTCTGTCGGCCTTCTCCTCTTCGGTGTTCCCCCGGACTAGGAGCTTCGCTGCTCAGGGACCCTGGTCCAAAGGACACGCTCTGCTCCCAGCACTGCTTTCTTGATGGTATGAGGTCCCCGATTCTCCACTTGCTTCCCTTTCCTTTTATCTCTTACAAGAGATAAATGGTGGTACAGACCACACCCCAGGGAAACTCCCTTTAGTTGGATAAAGGTTGTGACCTGGGTTAGGGTGGTGTTACAATCTCACCCTAATCCTCTTTAATGTAAAATTACAATCACAAAATGGAGGGCAACCACACGATACTGGGAATCATGGCCTAGCCAAATTGATACACACATGTTTTTGGGGACACAACTCAATCTATGACATGCCATATTAGCAAATGAAGGTCACGAAATCTTTACTCCCATCCACATCATTAAGGTCAACTCTACTTTGAGGAGTTCAGGTTTTCCCCAGACGTATTTTGAGTGCCCTCCAACCCGAGAGGCTCATCTTCCAGCAATATATAAGGTTTTCATTGGCCAATTTTTTTAAGAAGTAGATCATCAGGTCCTTCTTCCTAGTCTGCCTTAGTCTAGAAGCTCCACTGAAACCTGTCCACCAAGGGTGAACCTGCTGGTATTTGAAATACCAGTGACATAGCTTCCGGCATCACAGCAACATGCAAGCCACCATAGTACAATAAACTGACCGATGAGTGGTAGTACAAACTAAGACAGAGGGTAATATTTTTGCCCCCATTTTACAGATGAGGACACTGAGGCACAGAGAGAATGAGAATTTGCCCATGATCCCACAGTCAGAAGGTGGTAGAGCCATGTTCTACGCACATGCAATCTGACTGCAAGGCCTTGGTCCTCCTGACGGTCCCCGCCAGGGTTCTGCTTCGGTCTGCATGGCCCCACCCTGCGCCTCATAGCTAGCAGACTGTGCACATCTAGGCTCAGAGGGTCTAAAGAATCATGGATGGTTGTCAATCATCCTGCAAAACTGATCAATAAACAGACAAGAATAAGAAACTGGAATGAAGATGACTCAAGGGTGAGGGCTCTGTGTCCTGCCCCCAGCATCCCTACAACAAGAGCACAGTCACCTGCAATCCCAGCCCCGCTGCAAATTTTTGGAGCAGAGACACACTCCGCTGGGAAGGTACATCAGTGAGAGACCACTGCTCCACTGTTAATACAATAAAGGCCTTTTCCAGAACATTACTACAGATTCTTGCAGCTCTATACAATCTTACATTTACATGTCATTTTCACTTCAGCTAAAGCTTTTAAATTTACAGTCTCAGCACAGGGACTGAATCCACATCTATCTTGTCAAATTTGTGTCAGTGTTAGAGGTTTTTTGTTTTTGTTTTAAAGAGTCCTTGAAGCTATCTAAGGCTCCAGAGGGCCAAGTTCTTCCCAGATACAGAACTGATTCCTCTGATCTCATCCCCAGAATTTTTTTTTTTTCAATAAAGGGTATGGCTTTGCAAGAAGACATGCATATCTTGGTAAATAAATAGATAAACACCCTCATTTGTAAGGTTTGCCAATTTCCATGGTGTAAACACTCCTACCATAGTAGATTTCAAGCTACCAATGGTTTAACAACTTGCTCACAAAATTCCTGAATAGTTTACACTTGACTCTTAAAAGCCAGTCTGATTCTGAACCAGCACACAGAAGCTCATCTCACAGATTTTACTCTGGGGCAGGAATATAGTCTGGGGTCTTGATCAAAATAAGGTTCACTGGCCCCTCCAGGGCTCAATCCCACAATCTTCTTTCCATTCTCATCACGCTGTAACCCCATGAGCACAGGCCACAAATCCATGTGCATCTAATTTATGTTCTGCTAAACCTTCCAAACTTGGAAGACTTACCCATTTGCTGAAAATCAGAGTCACCACGTTGGCCATATGAATTCTCATGTGGCCTTGGTCTGCAAGGGAAAGTTCAAAAGTTAATCAAGAGCAAGTCAGGGTCAGATTGGCAGCAGGTGTAAGAGTTGTCCCAGCATGTGGTGCTTTGTCCAAAACTGGACGTATCTTCATTTTTCATCCAACAAAGGCTGTGAGGGCCCTCAACTTGTGGTCAAGGTGAAAGTCAAGGGTTTGCTCTCCATGTTGTGACCGTATCCAAGGAGCTTCCACCCTAGAGGTAGAATTGAGAAGATGGCACATGTCCAGGCAGCATTGCGTTCTGCTATACATAAGGTCACCGCGAGTCAGAGCTGACTCTCTGGCAACTAACAACAATGATAACAACATGGCAGGCCACTGAATGTTCATAATTCCAAGTCCATGGCCAGGATGTGGCATTTCAGAGGACAACAGATCTGGGAGCAGACCCTGGAGAAAACTGGGCTTGGAAGTGTGTCATGGATTGAATTATCTCCCCAAAAAAATGTGTATATCGATTTGGCTGGGCCGTGATTCCCAGTATTGTGTGATTGTCCTCTATTTTGTGATTGTAATTTTATGTTGAATAGGATTAGGGTGGGATTGTAACATCCTTACTAAGTTCACATCCCTGATCCAATGTAAAGGGAGTTTCCCTGGCGTGTGGCATGCGCCACCTTTTATCTTACAAGAGGTAAAAGGAAAGGGAAGCAAGCAGAGAATTGGGGACCTCACACCACCAAGAAAGCAGTGCTGGGAGCAGAGCACATCCTTTGGACCCAGGGTCACTGCGCAGAGAAGCTCCTAGTCTGGGGAAAGATTGATGAGAAGGCTGACAGAGAGAGAGAGCCTTCCCCTGGAGCTGACGCCCTGAATTTGGACCTTTTAGCCTACTTAACCGTAAGGAAATAAATTTCTCTTTGTTAAAGCCATCCACTTGTGGTATTTCTGTTATAGCAGCACTAGATGACTAGGACAGAATTTGGCACTGAGAAAGTGGGGTGCTGCTCTAACAGATACTTAAAATGTGGAAGCAGTTTTGAAACTGAATGGATATGGGAGCAGCAGCAGCAGCAGCAGACCAACAGCAGCAGCAGAGAAACTGCAGCAGCACAGAAGTGGCAGTGGCAGAGAGACAGCAGCAGCAGAACCAGGAGACCAGCACGAGAGAGCACTGGAGCCAACCCATGGAGTGAGAGAGCTGAATGCCTGTGCACAGGAGGATTCCTGGTGGAGTGGGGTGCCTCCCGACACTTATCGGTGGAGCTACAGAGCTTCGGAACACTTGTCCCAGCAGGGCAGATGTGGGTGTGAGGTCCGAGGACCAAGAGACCACAGAAAGCAGAAGCTGAAGAAACAAGGAACCCAAGAAGCAGAGCTGCGTCAGTCTCAAAAGGTATGGCGAGGACCTCTGGGGTTTCAAAGGGTGGAGCCATGGCCTCTGATGTTTCTAAGGGTGGAGTCACCACTCAGATGGACTAGGAGAATGGTGCCCCTAAAGCTGAGGGAGCAGAGTTGCCATCCCAGTGGGCCTGGAAGGCAGAGCTGAAGCCTAGGGCCGAGAGGCTCCCACTCAGAATCTGGAGAGTGTGGCCAATACCTAGGGTGTAGAGGGCAGGGTCATTGTGTAAATTGTCTCAGAAAATAGAGGATTATTTTCAAAGCCTTCAGGGCTAGTGTAATGTGTTCTGCTGTCTTGCTTGGTCCCTGTTATCCCTTCTTTTCCTCCAGTTTCTCCCATTTGTAACGGAAATGTCTAGCTTGTGCCTGTTCTGCCATTGTACCTTTGGAAGCAGATAACTTATATTCTAGATTTCACAGAGGAAGAATTTTTGGGTTTTGGACTTGAAGTTAAGAATTTTGCTATAATATGATGGGGTGAATATGTTTTGCATGTTGCAAGGATGTGATTTTTTGGGGGCCAAAGGGTGGAATGTCATGGATTGAATTATCTGCCCCCAAAAATGTGTATATCAATTTGGCGGGGCCATGATTCCCAGTATTGTGTGGTTGTCCTCCATTTTGTGATTGTAATTTTATGTTGAAGAGGATTAGGGTAGGATTATAACACCCTTACTAAGGTCACATCCCTGAGCCAATGTAAAGGGTGTTTCCCTGGGGTGTGGCATGCACCACCTTTTATCTCTCAAGAGATAAAAGGAAAGGGAAGCAAGCAGAGAGTCGGGACCTTATACCACCAAGAAAGATGTGCTTGGAGCACAGTGCGTCCTTTGGACCTGAGGTTCCTGCACTGAGATGCTCCCAGATCAAGGGAAGACTGATAACAAGAACCTTCCTCCAGAGCCAATAGAGAAAGCCTTTCCCTGGAATTGATGCCCTGAATTTGGACTTGAAGCCTACTAGCCTGTGAGAGAACAAATTTCTCTTTGTTGAAGCTATCCACTTGTGGTGTTTCTGTTATAGCAGTACTAGATGACTAAGACAAGGTGACATACTCCAACAAATTAAATGTAAGTGGGAACTGGAGCAAGCCTTGGCCCTGGAACATGACAATTTCCAGAGTGACCAGCATGGTAAAGGGAAAGAACACTCAGCATTGGAATGGTTTCCCCACCTCCTTCCCTGACTGTGTTCCTTCTTTGTATCAGGCCAAACTTAAGAGGGAAGAAGACACAATAGGAAGTAGGAAGAGGTAAAGGGCCCCCCACTTCTCCTCTGCCCTGCACACATTCTTGTCATCTTCCATCCTTTGCTGTCTCCTCCCCTCTCCAGATTATTCCCAGGTCCCAGTGAGCCAGGTGAAGTGGTCATGGTAATGTTGATAATATTTTTTAGAGTTGATTTGAGAGAAGAGTTTAGCTCATTGGACCTTTGGGAAAGTCCTGGGCTGGCACTTTCCTTGGTAGGATAACAAGCTTCAGTGAAACTAGCAGGAAGGCTTAGCCCACTCCACTGCCGTCTTTTATTTTATATGCTAAAGATGTCAATAATTGCTCCAGTAAGTGGAATCCACCTTTTCTCTGGCACTAGAAAGGCTAAATGGTATCCTTGGGGCCTCCTCTCCCTTCTAGGGCTTCTCTGAGCTCAGGAAAGGGTGCGCACTGGACAGTCTCACACATCCACTTACCCTTGGGTTCCTAGACTAGTGTTCTCCCTAACACATGATGGCATTTTAAACATCAATCATGAATTATCTTTCTCTTACATTCCATGATTTCACTTTGCCCATAGGGATGTTGGGAGGCATAAATAAAATGAAAATAATTACAGCTGAGCATCTACTATGTGCCAAATCCTAGGCACTTAGTATTTTATAGACACTATTTCTAAAACTAATAACAACATTACAAGTGGAAATCATAATTGCCATTTTGCAGATGGAGAAGCTGAGGCTCAGAGAAGTTATGGGATTTGCCCAAGGTCAGTAAGTGTTGCCCAGGTCTTTTGGATGCTAAAGCTCACATTTGTCTACTTTGTTACAATGTTGTATAAAACATTGCATCAGTCAGCACAAATTAGGTTGTGCTGCAGTAACAAACAACCCCAAACTCTTAGTGGCTTATGACAATGAAATTTGACTTCATCCTCACACCTGCTGTATTACCCACATGTATCACAGGGTGGCAGGGAGCTCTGCTCCATGGTGTCCAGGACTCAGGCTGATGGTGGAATAGCCACCAAGCTGTTGTTGGGCCCCATGGTAGAAGGAGAGGGAGCTCTGGAGGGTCTAAAACTGGCAATTAAATACCCTGGCGTTGAATTGACACACGTGGCTTTTACTCGCAACTCACTGGCCAGAATATTACATGACTCTTCCAAACCACGAGAGAGCTGGAAGTGAAATCCTACCAGACCACAGAAAACAGAAAGTATATGGTGAGTAGCATTAAAATCTGTTATGAGTATTTGGCACAGAGCTTAGCACTGAGATGCTCCAAACCCAAAACCCACTGCCGTTGAGTCAATTCTGACTCATAGCGACCCTATAGGACAGAGTAGAACTGCTCCATAGGGTTTCCAAGGCTGTAATCTTTACAGAAGCAGACTGCCACATCTTTCTCCCACAGAGCAGCTGGTGGGTTCAAACCGCCAACATTTTGGTTAGAAGCTGAGCACTTTAACCACTGTGCCACCAGTTTTCCTTTCTTATATGCTCAATAAACACATATTTGACACTCCCTGCCTTTCCCCAGCTATGATTATGGTGAAATCATTCTTTTCGAGCCAAGAAACAGGAAATGCTGAACGGGCCCTTCGTTTTGTCCTCTGTTGAGCACTGTCTTCACTGGCTTGCAATTGGATCATAGGATGCTGGCAGAGGGCCACATCTAGATCAGCTTATCCCAGAGCCGGGCCTCCAGTGCTTGATATCCGACCATGTATCTACGGGTCTCCATCAGCCGCCTTCAAATGCTGTTGCAGGTGATGGGTGACAGTAACATGCAGGTCACATGACACCTCCCATGGGCATCCCCAATGAGCTTAGGGCTATGAGCAATCCCTGCCTGCTGGCTGTAATTCCACTGCTTTTTCCTTGATACAGGGAGGCTTCAGAAGACAAGAGAGTGACAGAAGCATTCTGTACGGATACAATGAGTCTGTTCTATTTGATAAACAAGCCATCAATCATTTGAAAACCTCCACAGTTTATTATCAATAGCAGATTGCCTATGACACATCTCGTAAGTGCTCCGGGCACGTAGCGTGTCAGGACACCACATTGAAGAACTGCTAGTCAAGACACTGCCAAAGCAACTGGTTGTGAAATGAAAAGTCATGCCAATTAACTGGTGGTTTGTTGACAGGGTGCCAAAGAATTGATTGGAGAGAACATTTTGTCCATACCAACTGATTGGCCAGTGGTCTTGGCATTGTGTGGACCCAGCCTGGGTATAAGAATGTGAGTGTGGTATCAAGCGTTGGATCACAGAATGCCAGCACTGAAAGGAATCTCCCCAGATCTTTTTTATACATTCCACTCATGTTACAGATGAGAAAACCAAGGAGCAGCCAGGTTAAAAGATTTGCTTCGGGACACGCAGTGCAACTGTTGACTATTGTTTCAGAAAAGAGGTAATGTTGGCATGACTTCACCCACAGCATTTTTAACATTTTCTGGGGTGATTTCAGAATCAAGAGGCCCACTGAATGGCATTGCATACTTTCTAAAAGTAGACAAGAATTTGAGAAACACCCCATGGTGCAATTGCTTGTTGCTTAAACTTGCTGCTGACTCATTTGCCCTCCTCCACTTCTTTACCAACAACAGACTGGGCATCCTCTTTTACACTGGCTCTTTTTCCCACCTTGTCCCAGCCTCTCCTGCTGGGCTGGGAAACAGGATGTGGTGACGTCCTCTCTGTGTGCCCTCACTGGGTGGTGGGCAGGACTGGGGGGAGGTCTGGGTGGGACGACCTCGGCACATGTCTGGACCTCCTGCCCTCCAGCTGAAGTAAGCCACCTGGTCCCAAAGGAGTCTACGGAACAAGGCAACCCAGGGCTTAGGGCTTCATCTCTTTGAGAAAGAACAAATGCCTCCACAAACAAATCCGCTAGCCACACTTAGAGTGTTGGGAAAAATAGTCCTGTCCAAAAATAGTCCTTGGATCAGGACCCTCTGTACTTCCACTTGACTGTGAATTATGTTTTTTCATTCATTTCAGGTTCCTGTTTCTTGAAATGTCTTTTGATTGAGACAGGCGATTTTATGGTGGTCCCTTTCCTCTACCCCCTTTCTCATGGCCAGTCTCATCTCTCATGTTCCAGAGGCCTTGAAGACCCCCTGCTTCAGGGCCTGTGAGGAAAGATACTCCAGAACACTTCTGTATGGCCCTGGGCTGAGGAATAAGGACTGTGGCCAAGATCTAGGCTCTCCACGGTCATTGCCCAGTCTAGGATTTGGGCAGCTATCCCAACCCCACAGGCCCAGATGCAGGAAGCAGGCCTTGGCATGGACAGAGAGAGCTCTTAGGCTCTGGGCCAAAAAGTCAGCCCTTTACCCCAGATGAAGCACATGAGACTGCCCCTCCCCCACACAACACACCTCTTTTCATCTCCCATGGGCTTATATAACCAAAGAGGAAGAAATTGAAGATTTTTACCAACTTCTGCAGTCTGAAATTGATTGAATGTGCAACCAGGATACATTGATAATCACTGGTGATTGGAATGTGAAAGTTGGAAACAAAGAAGGATCAGTAGTTGGAAAATATGGCCTTGGAGAGCGCATGATAGAATTTTGCAAGAACGATGACTTCTTCATTGCAAATACCAAAAATTTTTTCAACAACGCAAATGGTGACTGCACACGTGGATCTTGCCAGATGGAATAAACAGGAATCAAGTCGACTACATCTGTGGGAAGAGACTATGGAAAAGCTCAACATCATCAGTCAGAACAAGGCCAGGGGCCAACTGTGGAACAGATCATCAGTTGCTCACATGCAAGTTCAAGATGAAGCCGAGGAAAATTAGAACAAGTCCATGAGAGACAAAGTATGACTTTCAGTATATCTCACCTGAATTTACAGACCATCTCAAGAACAGATTTGACATGTTGAACATCAATGACTGAAGACCAGATGAGTTGTGGAATGACATCAAAGACACCATGCTTGAAGAAAGCAAGAGGTCATTTAAAAGATAGGAAAGAAAGAAAAGGCCAAAATGGATGTCAGAAGAGACTGAAACTTGCTCTTGAATGTCAAATAGCTAAAATGAACAGAAGAAATGATGAAGTAAAAGAGCTGAAGAGAAGATTTCAAAGGGTGGCTCCAGAAGACAAAGTAAAGTGTTATAATGACATGTGCAAAGACCTGGAGTTAGGAAACCAAAAGGGAATAACATGCTTGGCATTCCTCAAGCTGAAAGAACTGAAGAAAAAATTCAAGCCTCGATTTGCAATAGTGAAGGATTCTGTGGGCAAAATACCGGACAACTCAGGAAGCATCAAAACAAGATGGAAGGAATACACCAAGTCACTGTACCAAAACGAATTGGTCAACATTCCATCATTTCAGGAAGTAGCATACGATCAAAAAACAATGGTACTGAAGGAAGAAGTCCAAGCTGCACTGAAGACACTGGCAAAAAAAAAACAAAACCCAGAGCTGTCGAGTTGATTCTGACTCATGGCAACCTTATAGGACAGAGTAGAACTGCCCCATAGGGTTTCCAAGGAGCAGCTGGTGGATTTGAACTGCTGATCCTTTGGGTAGTAGCCCCGCTCTTAGCCACAGCACCACCAGGGCTCCAGGAATTGATGGAATACTGTCATAGATTGAATTTTGTCCGCTAAAAATATGTGTCAACTTGGCTAGGCCATGATTCCCAGTATTGTGTGATTGTTCACCATTTTGTCATCTGATGTGATTTTCCTATGTGTTGTAAATCCTGTCTCTATGAGGTTAATGAGGCAGGATTAGAGGCAGTTGTGTTAAGGAGGCAGGACTCAATCTACAAGATTCGGCTGTGTTTTAAGTCAATCTCTTTTGAGATATAAAAGAGAGAAGTGAGCAGAGAGACAGGGGGGCCTCATATTACCAGGAAACAAAAGCCAGGAGAATAGTGCATCCTCTGGACCTGAGAAGCTCCTAGTCCAGGGGAAGATTAATGAAAAGGACCTTCCCTCAGAACTAACAGAGAGAAAAAGCCTTCCCCTGGAGCTGGCACCCTGAATTTGAACTTCTAGCCTTGTAAACTGTGAGAGAATAAATTTCTCTTTGTTAAAGCCATCCACTTGTCGTAACTGTTATAGCAACACTAGATAACTAGGACAAATACCAACTGAAATGTTTCAACAAACAGTTGCAGAGCTAGAAATGCTTACTCATTGATGGCAAGAAATTTGGAAGACAGCTACCTGGCCATGTTTATGTCTCTTCCAAAGAAAGGTGATCCAACAGAATGTCAAAATTATTGATCAATATCATTAATATCACACAGAAGTAAAATTTTGCTGAAGATCATTCAAAAGCGGCTGCAGCAGTACATTGACAGGGAACTGCCAGAAATTGAAGCCCGATTCAGAAAAGGACATGGAAGGAGGGATATCATTGCTGATGTCAGATGGATCATGGCTGAAAGCAGAGGATAACAGAAAGATGTTCACTTACAAATATTTATTGACTATGCAAAGGCATTCAACTGTGTGGATCATAACAAATTATGAATAACATGGTGAAGAATGGAAATTCCAGAACACTTAATTGTGCTCATGAGGAACCTGTACATAGATCAAGAGGAAGTCATTTGAACAAAACAAGGGGGTACTGTGTGGTTTAAAATCAGGAAAGGTGTGCGTCAGGGATGTATCCTTCCACCATACATATTCAATCTGTATGATAAGTAAATAATCCGAGAAGGTGTACTATGTAGAGAAGAATGGGACATCAGGATTGGAGGAAGACTCATTAACAATCTGCGTTATGCAGATGATACATCCTTGCTTGCTGAAAGTGAAGAGGGCTTAAAGCACTTATTGATGAAGATCAAAGACTACAGCCTTCAGTATGGATTACACTTCAACATAAAGAGAACAAGAATCCTCATAACTGGACCAATAAGCAACATCATGATAAATGGAGAAAAGACTGAAGTTGCTGAGGATTTCATTTTACCTGGATTCACAATCAACATCCATGAAAGCAGCAGTCAAAAAATCAAAAGATGCATTGTGTTGGGCAAATCTACTGCAAAAGACCCCTTTCAAGTGTTAAAAAGCAAAGCTATCACTCTGAGTACTAAGGTGCACCTGAACCGAGCCATGGTTTTTCAGTTGGCTCATATGCATGTGAAAGCTGGACGGTGAATAAGGAAGACTAAAGAAGAATTGATGCCTTTGAATTATGGCATTGAAGAAGAATACCGAATATACCAAGGACTGCAAAAAGAACAAACAGATCTGTCTTGGAAGAAGTACAGCCAGAATATTCCTTAGAAACGAGGATGGCAAGACTTCATCTCACATACTTTGGATATGTTATCTGGAGGGATGAGTTCCTGGAGAAGGACATCATGCTTGGTAAAGAAGAGGGTCAGCGAAAAAGAGGAAAATGCTCAACGAGATGGGTTGACAGAGCGGCTGCAACAATGAGCTCAAGCATAACAATGATTGTGAGGATGGCGCAGGACTACGCAGTGTTTCATTCTATTGTACATAGGGTAGCTATGAGTCTGTGTCTTAGTCATCTAGTGCTGCTGTAACAGAAATACCACAAGTAAGACGGCTTTAACAAAGAGAAGTTTATTTCCTTACAATAAAGTAGATTAAAAGTCCAAATTCAGGGTGTCAGCTCCAGGGGAAGGCTTTCTCTCTCTGTCGGCCTTCTCATCAGTCATATTGGATTAGGACCCACTAAGAGCTTCTCCACGCGGGGACCCGGGTCCAAAGGACACGCTCTGCTCCTGGCACTGCTTTCTTGGTGGTATGAGGTCCCCCTGTCTCTCTGCTCACTTCTCTCTTTTATGTCTTAAGAGATTGCCTCAGGACACAATCCGATGTTGTAGATTGAGTCCTGCCTTACTAATGCAACTGCCGCCCATCCTCCCTTATTAACATCATAGAGGCAGGATTTACAACACAAGGGAAAATCACACAATACCGGGAATCATGGCCCAGCCAAACTGATACACACATTTTTGGGGGGACATAATTCAATCCATGAGAGTCTGAAACGACTCGACGGCACCTAACAACAACAGAGAAGTATTTGGAGTTTGGGGAGGGTAGGGGAGGAGGGAGGATGGAACAGTAGGGTGATTTCCTGGGAAAACTTTACCCCTACACCCACACCAAATAAGAAAAGGGGGATGAAGGGCCTACACTGAGAGTACGAGTTCTGGGTCATTCTGAGTATCCTCCCTTTCCTGGTTTTGATGCCATATTGAATATATTTTATGGAAAGTCTTGCTCTTCCCAGTCCTTTTTCCTTGTTGGCTTTGGTACAAAGGTACAAATACAGACACGCACAAATTCGCTCATGCATGCACACATTCACACACACGTGCATATGTGCACATACCGCTCTACCATATGATACACATACCAGTCGCCCCTTCCTGGCCACTAGGTTTGGATTCTGGAAAATACTAATGGTAACAAAAATCATGGTTGAAGAGTTTAAGACTTTAAGGAAAAGTAGAGTTTGGTGAACAAAGAGATTGGGAATGAACTAGAGAAAATCTTTATAACTGGTTTTACATTCAGGAAAGAATACAATCCAGGAACACACTGAATAAAAAACATTTTAGGATTTATGATATGCTGCTGGTAGAAGTGTGAACTGGTGTGGCCAAGCTACTGGGCAATTTGGCAATGTGTATACCTAGGATCTTGTTAGAAACACGAATCCTTAGGTCCCAGGCCTGGGGTGTGCTGGAGACGGTCTGCAACCGTGCACATCACCTCCCCAGCGCTGTTTCTAGGGGTACACCCTAGAGAAAAGATATTCAAGGATTTTCACTGCAGAATCATGTGTGACAGTGAAAAATTAGAACCAACTTAAATGGCCATCAGTAGGTGAGTGGATAAATTGTGGTCTATGTGTTTAATTAATATTATTCAGCAGTTATAAGGAATGAGCTAGATCTATACCCATCAACATGGATAGATCTTGGGAACATAATGTTAGGTGAACAAAAGCAAGTTCCAGAATGATAGACTCAGTGTGATACCATTTATGTAAATTAAGCGCTCAAAGCATTGCTAGGTATGATTGATGGGTAATACGTGTGTGGTAAAGTATGAATATGTGCACATGTAGGAAGAATACTCACCAATTTTAGGATAGTTGTTGCATCTTTGGAGGGAGGAAAAGTGGTATAAAGGAGACTTCAGGTTTTATTTCTTTTCAAAAATAATCTGACATAAACGTGGCAAAATATTGCTGTTGTTAGTTGCTATCGAGTTGGCCCTTGACTCTTGGTGACCTCGTGCACAATGGGACAAAATGCTGCTTAGTCCTGTGCCATCCCCAAAGTCAGTTGTAGATTGGACCATTGTGCTCCATAGGGTTTTTAGTGACTGATTTTTGGAAGTAGATTGCCAGGCCTTACTTACTTGTTTTAGTCTAGAAGCTCCACTTAAACCTGTTCAGTATCATAGCAACACTGAAGTCTCCACTGGCAAATGCGTGGTGGCTTCACATGAGGTGCGTTGGCCAGGAATCAATCCTGGGTCTTCCGCATGGAAGGCAAGAATTCTATCACTGAACCATTATTGCGCTTCAACAAAATATTAGCCTGTGCTATTTCTATGGAGCCCTGGTGGCACAGTGGTCAAGAGCTACGATGAGCTACGGCTGTTAACCAAAAAGCTGGCAGTTCAAATCCACCAGCTGCACCTTAGAAACCGTATGGGGCAGTTCTACTCTGTCCTATAGGGTCACTATGAGTCAAAATTGACCTGATGGCAATGAGTTTGGTTTTTGTTTTTGTTTGTTTGTGCTATTTCTGGATGATGAGTACAAGGCTTTTGTTATATTACTTATGTTTTTCTGTATGCTTAAAATATTTCAAAACTGCAAAAAGGAAAGAAAATTTCCATGGCATTTTACACTTGAATAATAAGGGGTATGGCACTGTGATTTCCCATTTTTCATCCCTTCCCTGAAAAAAATGTCTCGGGATCACCCTTCCTTGCATCTCCAATGGGATGCTTGTAAATGTGCTTTTCTTTTTTGCAGGACTATGTATCCTAGGGGGGCATTTTCCCGGCCGATTATTCCATGCCGGCCTAGCTCATGACTCGCAGTGATTGACTCCATCTCCATCATCCAGATACACGGAAAGCTAGAGCACTAAAAGGAGGCTGCGTCCAACCTACTGGGCATGTTCTCCCTCCTCTTCTCATCCCCTGGGGCTGTGGGTCTCACCTCCGTCAGGGAGCTTCCTGCTAAATGCCAGGCTGCCCCTTTGCCTGGAGGGCAGCCCCGGGGGTCTAATTTACTCTTCCTCTTCTTTCCTTACCTTTCCAAAGGTTTCCTTGCAAAACTAAACTCCTCTGCTAACCCCACATCTCCCTTTTCCATCCCCAGCTCCTTCCTTTCTTTCTCATGACTCCACCAGAGCTGGCCCACTAGTACAGTAATTCCCAAACTTGAGTGCGCATCAAAATCACCTGGAAGGCTTATTAAAACACAAATTGCTGGGCCTCACCAAAACAACAGATTCTCCAAAACAAAAAATAAGCACTGATTTGTAATGTTTGCCAATTTTCATGGTGTAAATACTCCCACCATGGCTGATTTCAAGCCCCCAACATGACTATTCCTAAATGTGGAGTTGGGGAGGTGATATGCACAACTGCAGACCATAGCCCTGCCAATGCCCTGAATTCAGACTCCTAGCCTCCAGAACTGTGAGAGACTAAATTCCTGTTCTTTAAAGTCATCCACTTTGTGGTATTTTGTTATGGCAGCCCTGGGAAGGAAATAAGGGATGGAAATAGGAAAGGAGGAGTGCGAGAGGAGGGGAAGGGAGAGAAGAGAGAGTGTGAAACAGAGATGTTGATGGTGGGGGTCAGCAGCTTCCAGGGGACTTAGGTTTAACCCCAGATTGGGCAAAAATGAGTGCATCGAATGACAAGTGTCCATTCCACTACTATTGACATGATGGCTTATTTCTGGGAGCTCTTTGCTCTCCACCTTCATCTTCCTCAGGCCCAGCCCTGATGAGGTCACCTATGGAAAGAACAGGGGAGGCTCTGTAGACTCTGCTGGGATACGAAAGGTTACCCTTGAGGATAAAGGCAGGATTAACCCGAGGCAGTATTGCCATACACACTGATGATACTATCACATCGGTATATAGGCTTACATATCATGAGGATTACAGGGTGGTAATAACCCCAGGTGTGTCTGATATTTCTACTGAAATTGTACTTTGGGGAAACCAATAGGTTTCCCTTGCTGGTAATTGTTGTAGAGGAAGAACATCATAAAGCTGAGTAAAGCAAAAAGAAAGTTTTATTCGGCATATATTCAAAAGGGCAGAAGTGGGAATCAGACAAGCATGCTGCCAGAGCCATGTCTGCCCGAGTCCAAGAAAATATCACAGAACAGACGAAAGTGGGAAAACAGACAAGCCTGCTGCCACAGCCATGTCTGCCCTGAGTCCAAGGAACCATTACAGAGGTCATCAGTATATATTAACATCACAAATGGGCAAAACCATTGAAATCTTAGCCTTTTCAGATTGGCTAGAAACTGTGATCCTACATTTTGAATTGTCTTTCTTAACAATCATTGGTACAGGTTTCAGTAACGAGAGTCAGGGGGGTCTTCATTGGTCCAACAAATTTCTATTCACTAAATGCTGACAGAAAAGGAGTAGAAAGTCTTTTGTGTTCTGTTTGATTGGCTTTATGTGAAAGTTTCCATAAAAGATATTTTCCAGGATTATCTTAGCTATTGTCTTTATACCTCAGGGCCCAGTTGATGTGTCCTTGTGAGTCCTTGTGGGCCCAGCTCCAGCTGGGTCACGTTCTCTATGCTCAAAGACAGGGAACAATAACTCCAATATTATTTCTAAATCATAATTTCTCTGACGTTATACTCCCGGAGCCTGGCGTTCCGTCTCAGCCTGCCTCCCCTACTTGGCTGGCACACCCAGGAGCTTCTTCCCTTGTCCTCAGTGGCTCCCCCTTCAGGAACACCTGTTAGGGCCCCAGCCCTTGCCTTCCTATTTTGAGTGGGAGGTGATGTTGGAAGGAGAGGGGCTTGTAGTTGAGACAGTGTTAGAGATAGAAGGAATCCAGCACATTCCTTCATTTGACAGATGCAGAAACCGAGGCGCAGAGAAGGAAACAAACGGCACAGGGACACTCCATTAGTGTAGCCCAGCTTGGATCAGACCCAGGGGTCAGCCTCCGGGGAGAGAGGACGCCTTGCCCAGGTTCTGCTGCTGACAACCTGGGCAGTCAGGGGTGGCAGGCGGTGGGGGGGGTGGTTCAGCCACCCGGAGACGTTTTCCATTTTGCCCCACCCTCTCCCCCCTTCCCTTTCTCCATGGAGTTTCCTTTGACCTCTGTGCCACCTCCCCATCTCCCTCCTCCCTGCCCCAAAGGCCCTGATGCCACACAGGTGAGGGCGGAGGGCAGAGATGGGGGCAGGACAGCCCTGCTCTGCCTTTGCTGCTCTATCTCAGCCAGCTCTGCCCCTTCCTGCCCCACTCTTGCTGGAAGGAACTTGACTTCAACTCTCCTCACCCAGGTCTTTCTTGCGCAGGGGGCTGGCGGCTGCCTTTTCCCACCATGGACGCTGTTGGGAGGGGGCAAGCAACTATGGCTGATTTGAATCCAACACCTCATCGATCCAGTCAAACAGCTTCGTTAACTGAACTGATAAGTTAACACATACAAATGTAGAAAGACCCAGTGATGCACAGACCACCAAGCAGATATGCCCACGGCTGACACCCCCGCCCCCCGACAGAGCTGGAGTCTTCCTTTCTGTGATCGCCACCATTCTTTGCACCTACTTGATTTTGTTGGCTTCTCTCCACCACCCTGGAAGGCGAGCATTATCACCACCATTTTACAGATGAAAACACCAAAGTACAGAGAGGGTGAAGGACTTTCCCAAGGTCACACAGCTAGTAAGGAAACAGCTATGATTTGAATCCAGAGCTGAACAATTCTGAACTCTTTGCATTAACAGTGGTAAAGAGAACCTTTTCTGAATAATGTCTCCTCCCCAGACTCCACTCTGTATTCTGGAAATAGGTCCCTGGGAGGCCAGGATTTGAGTTGCAGCTTGAAGGACATGAGGGGCTCAAGAGAAGGGCTAAGGGAAGTCAAATGCCTGGGACGTGGCCCCAGAGACTCGCTTTGAAAGGTGGTCTAGACCCAGGAGAGCCGCCTGGGGTATAGATACCCTCACTCTCCCCTCCTCCCCGCCATCCTCTCAGGCTCTGCACCCCGCCCCCCCAGGCTTGCTCGGACTCCAACTCTGTGGGGAAACATCTGCAGAGCTTGTTCTCCCCATTCAGCACCCAGCCCAGAATCAGACTCAAGTCTTCCAGTGACCACTTGAATGGATCTCTTGAGGGTGATGGGATGCACTACCCCATTATGACCACACAGTGTCACTCTTGAGCTGCATGCACATTCCCAACCCACAAGCTGGCAGGCAAGGCCAGAGCAAGACCTGCTCTGTGGTTGGGTGGGCTTGGGAGGGATGCCGGTGAGGATAGGGTAGCGTCAGGACAGGGGCTCCAGATCACAGGCATCATCAGCCCCGAAGCTGCTGCCTGTTGCCGTCCAGCCTTCTTACTTGGGTTGCCTTACACCCCACAGTAACTGCTCCTAGACCCACAGACCCAGCTCTCTATTCTGAACTCAGTGTGGACCACATCAATTCACTGCTGCCTTAGAGTCGCCTCCTGCGACTTCTGCAGGGGAAGGGCCCTACCTGCTGCCGTTTTCCTTGGGTCTGTGGCTCTGGAATGGCAGGAGCCTGATGCCAACACCTTTCACAGGTAAAGGGCTTGGGGAGGCCTGATACTGCCCCTCACCCCTGGGTCTCAGGTACAAGCAGCCACCAAGGTCAAGCTGGGGGGGGGGTTCCACATAGGGAGGGGTGCTGGGGCCGAAAGCACCTAGGCGCCTGCCACCTCTCTCAGAGATGGAAATGGGATGGGATCCCTCTGTGGTTCCTGAGCTGTCCTGTCCTCACTGCGGCTGCCAGTAGTGACCCCGCCACCCCAGCCACTGGGTACCCAGCAGGAGGGACAAGGAATCCGCAGCTACCTGAGGCTGTCATAACCACCCCTTCCCCCTTTTAGGAAATGAGGCCCCATTTTCCTCTATTTCGAGTCTCTCCATGTGGTCTAGGTCCCCTCTGTCCTTTATTCTCACCTGCGGGAAATGTGCCTTGAGTTGGAACCCAGCGCTTGTATGGGAGCCTGCCCTCTGCTCTGTCCCCTATCCCCTGGGGGCCTCCCCCAAGGATGGCAGCTCAGGCTTTCCCTCAAGTCAGCACCCTCACCCTCTCTTCTCCAGGGTTAGCCATCCCACCACCTCTCTCTAAAGGGCTCTGAATCTGAGGCAAGCAATAGAATGGACTCTGCTGATCTTAAGCAATAAAGGAATTTATCTGAAGGATTTATTTCACAGGATGAAGGGGCAGCTGAAGGCCAGGCCAGCGAAGGGCAGATGCCAGGCAATCGAGGGGACATGGGCGGCGGAAGCTCATCACCAGCTCGTCAGCACAGCTGCTAGGAACAATCAGCATCAATCATTTTGTTCCCAGTCTTGTAAGCAGGACTCCAGCTCCAGAGTTGTCCTGGGTCTCGTGTCTGCGCTGTGGGGTAGGGGAGGCCAAGACACCTTGAGTGACAACTCTATCAGGAGCTCAGGACAGGCCCATCCACGGTTGGAGGACAGGATGTGAGAGAACCAGTGCCCTCCCACAGTGGTCTTCTCAGGTTTTATTGACCACCCCTTCCTTTTCTACTTACCTGTGGGGTCTCCCACTGGACATTGCCCCCCATAAATGGTTACAAATGTGGCCTAACACTCTGACGCACGGAGAGGGCCAGCACTTTACCATAGGTCGCCCAGCAACTCTGAGGGAAAGCGAGGAAGTTCCAGTTTCACCTATTGCTCTTGGGTTTCGTGTGGCTCCCCAGCAGCCCTCGCAGTCTCCCTGTGGACAAGGCCTCCCGCGGATACTTTTTGGGGTAAGGGCTTCCTGACTACTGTTGAGAGGAACAGCAAGCCCAGACCGCAAAAAGACCCAAAGGAGACAGCAGCCCTGCTCAGAATGGAGGGACAGCGGGAGAGTGTCCCTCCAGGGCTAAGCAGACAGGTCACGCAGGCGGAGCTAGAACCTGGGAGAGGAGAGGAGAGACAAGAGAGCCCAGGAAGCTTCCACAGCAGGAATCCTAGCTGTAGTCCCTCCCTCCACCCACCCAATGTCACAACCCAGTTCTTACCTGGTCCAGGTGGTAAAGGGGAGGCCAGCAGAACAGGGACAACTGTACTGGGTGCCCAGCTTAAGGGGCTACTTGGATCTGCATGTCTCCCATTTTTCAAGTCTCCCCACATTCTCTCTTACCTTAGAGAATTTTCCAGCATCCTGTTAGGGTTGGGGTTCGGTCAGATAGTTTCACCTGGAGGGTCTTTCCGATGCCTTAGTGCTTGCCAAGGGAGGGCATACGTGGACCCACACAACATCCTTGGCACCTCAGCTCCCACTGGGGACTCTCCTGGAGTGACACCAGGAAGTCCTAACCCCCAGTACCTGTGAATGTGACATTATTTGAAAGAAGGTCTTTGCAGATATGGTCATACTGGAGTGCAGTATGACAGGTGTTCTTATAAGAAGAGAAGAGACAGACACAGAGGGAAGACGACCATGTAAAGATGGAGGCAAAGACTGAGTGATGCTGCCATAAGTCAAAGAACTCCAGGCCTTCATCCCAACTTGTCTGCTGGGACCACCTGGTCAAGGTCACCATCACGTCCATGTTGATAAGTCTAGTGGTTGATTCTCAGACTTCATCTCACTTGACCTGTCAACAGCATTGGGCACAGTTGGTCACCCTCTCCCCAGAAATGCCTTCTTCACTTGGCTCCAGGAATGCCTCCTCCCTGTTCTCCTCCAGCCCCACTGGCCATTCATGTTGGGCTGGATCTTGAGTGTGGGGCCCGCCTTACCTCCTTGACCCCTTGAACTTCTTCTCTTCTCCCTCTACTCAGTCCTTGGTGATCTCATCAAATCAATGGCCTTGAATCCCTTCTCTGTGCACGTGACCTTCAAAGGTATACCTCCAGCCTTGCACCTCCTAAGCCCCAGACCCATGCCTGGTGCCTCCATGACGTCTCTGATGGGATGTCTCATGGGCATCTCAAACTCAACACTTGCAAACCAAGATCTTGATTTTCCCTCAAACCATGCTAAACCTGTTGCCGCTGAGTTGATTCTGACTCATAGCGACCCTATGGGACAGAGTAGAACTGCCCCGTAGCGTTTCCAAGGAGTGGCTGGTGGATTCGAACTGCCAGCCTTTTGGTTAGCAGCCAAGCTCTTAACCACTGTGCCACCAAGGCTCCTCAAACCACGCTACCCCTCCAAAATCTCTACATTGGGAAGTGGTCCGTCTTCTGGCTTTAGGGCAAAAACCTCAGAGTCCTCCTCAACTCCTTTCTCTCACACTTCACATCTAGTCCATCAACAGACACTGTTGAGTTGCTCTTTAAAAAGACTCTAACCCTCTTCTCACTCCCTCTACACCGCCGCCCTACTCCAAGCCACCATCTCACATGCTTCCACTCTTGCTCTTTACAGTCTAGTTCGACACAGCAGCCAAAGTGATCTTTTAAGAAGACACGAGATCAGCCTTGTCTCTCCTTAAAGCCCCAATATGTTCCCATCTCACTCAGAATAAAACCCACACTTTCAACCGTGGCTGATAAAGCTGGACCTACCCTACCCTGTCGCATTCCCAACCCTGCTACTGTCCACTTCATTCCCCCACCCCCCTCACTTACTCCTTTCCAGACACACTGGTCTCCTTGAGGCCCACACGCCATCAATGCCTCTGCCTCAGGACCTTTGTACTTACTGTTTCCTTTATCTGGATGCTCTTCTCCTGTATATCCCTATGGCTCACCCCTGTTCCTCAGCAGATCTCTTCGCAAGTCACACACACACTTCTTTCCTATCTATCTGCTCACCTGTTCAGTTAAGACTTCATAATATTTATTGCAGCCAGACATTGTTTTAGAATTTGCTTCCATAAGGCAGGACCTTATCTGTTTTAGTCATTGCTCTATTCCCTGTGTCTAGACATGTGCTTGGCACACAGTCACACAGTAAAAAAAACAAACGCGTTGGGATGGAGTTGATTCCGACTCATAGCGACCCTATAGGACAGAGTAGAATTGCCCCATACAGTTTCCAAGAAGCGGTTGGTGGATTCAAACTGCCAACCTTTTGGTTAGCAGCCATAGCTCTTAACCACTATACCACCAGGGTTTCATGCTCAGTAAATATTTACTGACTGAATGGGAAGATGAATGGGACCCCGTGTGAGACGGCGCTGGCAAGCTGCCCAAAGCACGCTGATGAGGGAACCATTCAGCATTGGCCCTGCCCCCTCTCACGACCCCCTCCTTCAAGCTCACCCACCCCTTGCTTCAATTGCACTCACGTGGTGTCAGGCCCGGCCCACGTTTCTTGTTGCTCCACTAACGGAACGACTCCACATGGGGTTCCTCCTGTTGCCAGAAACCCGCACTGTTGAAAACTGAATTCACAGCCTTTCCTCCCAAACCAGCAACACTCCAGAACTTTCCTGGCCAACCCGCCCCAGTCTGGGCATTCGTGGTGGGAGGCGGTCTCCACAGGAGGGGTTCATTTCCTCTCCGCCCCCAACTCCTACTCCTCCAACTCTTCCCTCCCACTTCAACAGAAGCCAAGCATCCCCTGAAGAGGGAACAGGAATCCAGAGTCTAAAGCACCCTCCTGCTGAGGTGTAAATGGCTGAGATCTGGGCCTTTCCACTGAGCTCACTACATTTTCCTGAAGTGGAACCGAGGAAGGGGAAGCAGGACTTGAAGCCCTGAGGTGAGTGTGGGGATGGGTCAGGCCATGCAGGAGGAAAAGGGGGCCAGGGGAGGCCACAAGGACTGGGGCTCTAGGAGCAGGGCTGCACTAACCCAAACAGAGCCTTTGTGCAAATTAGAGAAAGGGGTTCCTGCCCCCAGATGGGCATGTTTGACCAGAGCCCACAGCTAAGAGCAGTTCCAGCCCCCACTGCCCCTTAGCTGGCATCCCTGTCCGAGGCCCAGCTGACCCAGCCGGTACCGATGCCCTGCCTGAGTCAACTGAGACACCCCTCCAGGACAGTCCCCAGCCTCTGCCTCCAAAGGTCTCTCCAACCCCTTCTCCGGGCCCTGCTGGAAGCCTGATAAGCACACGCCCCCATGCTCTGTGATAAGCAGTGTGCTTTGCTGAAATTCTCCTCGTCCTAATGTCCTTCCTGGGATTTGGCAAACATAACAATGAGATGAGGCGTGGGCAGAGGTCTTCAGCCTCCTTTTCAGCTCCAGCTCACTCCACATAGACTGTGGGACCAGGGTCTGGAAGGCTTTCCTCAGGCTGCTCCCCAGCTGATGGGGAGAGGGGGACCCTGTGCAGCCTCTATGGTCCATTAGGAGGGGGGCGGGGGAAGGGTTCCCCTGGCTCAAATGTCTGCCTGGCCCTGTCCTCCCAGCTCTTCTGCCAGGTACCTTCTGCTCACCGGACCAAGCCCACTAGACCCCCTAGACCTCACACCCTCCTCCAAGTCCAACTGCAGCCCCTCTGCTTGTCCCAAAAAGGCAGTGCCCTCCTCCTCATCAGGAGTCCTCTCCTCTACCTCTCCCAGAATCTCCTTATCTTCGTCCTCCTCCCTCCCCTCCTTACGGAGCCCCTCCTGCTCCACCTCCGCCCACTCCTCCTCCTTCCCAGAACTGCCCTTGGAGCCCTGCATCCACCTGCAGAGGGACCTCTGGGCCATTCCTGTTCCATCAGGTGTTTGCCTGGCAGACACGGACTCGGTGCCTGCCACACACACACGCCACAGGTGTCACTATGTGCTGTGGAGGCAGTGGTGAGCCCACTGCAGACCCTGCCCTCCAGTTCTCAGCTTAGCAGTGAATGTGGTCATGTCCCCTGGGAGCCCCAGCCCCTCACACATAACACGTCAGCATGGAGCCCATGGGCCTCTCTGTGAACCCTGCCTCCTTCCCAGCTGCCTCTGCTGAGGGGACCAGCACAAACGACAAGGTCATGGGGGTGCTTTGCTGCAGGGCAGGCAGGGGACTCCTCCAGACGGGGTGGGTGAGGAGCGGGAGACTGCACTGCAAAGGATGGGTGGGTTTGGACTTCGGGGCTGGGAGGAGAGAGAGAACAAAGGCCCAGGCAGGCACACGCTGGGTGGGGGGCTGGTTTGTAGGTGCAGGAAGGGGAGAAGCAGAGAAGAGGTGGAAAGGAGTCTAGGGCCGAAGCTTGGTCTTGGGTGCCCGTGAAGAGTTTGCATTCCCCCTGCAGGCCATGGCGGCCTCTGAAGGGTTTTGAGCAGGAAAGCCTAGTGAAACTGACTGGAGGAGGGAGAGGCTTTCAATGATTCTGAGGGAGAATGGAAGGAGGAGACAGCAAATACGAGGACTTCATATACAGGAAGTCCCCATCCGGGAGGCGGGGAGTGGGTCCCAGTGCTGAGAACGACAGAGGGGCGACCACGGGGGAAAGTGAGGCAGGTGGACCCCATCCCAGGGCCGATCGATTTCATAAGCAGATGTTGACGGCCCACTGCCTACAGGGGCCTTCCAAGGTGTGGAATGTGATCATGATGTCGGTGTGTGATGGAGGAAGGGGCAGGGGAGGCGGACACAGAAGAGGGAGGCCCGTGTATTTGACTGTCTCGCTGCCGCTGGGCCATCTTCACTGCGCCCTGACACTGTTGAAGCAGCCCGGGCTGGGCGTGGGGTCAGCCGGGCGGGCAGGCAGCAGGGCAATCCTGGTTGGTCAGACGCACTCACGTGTGGCTCGGGCCACGCCCATTCCAGGGGCGCGGATGGGCGCGGCCTCCAGCAGACAGGAGCGCAGGTAGAGGCTGGCACAGGCAGAGCCCCTGGGCTCCAGTCCCAACTCTGCCAGCTGGCTCGGTGACCCTCGGCAGATCACTGCGTCTATGTCATAAGGGCCGCCCTACCGCCCCTCAACAGTAGGACAGGAGAGTACCAGACACACAAAGGGGAAGCTGTCCCCACCGCACTGAATGGAGCCCCCATCCTCCTGGCCCTTCCTGCCCAAAACCTAAAGGTCGCCATGGGCAGCCCCACTTCCTCACCCCCATTTCTAATCGGTCTCAAGTTCAAACTCCTAAGTGTCTTTTGAATTCACTAGTCCCCCCACTCCCCCACTAGCCCTGCCCTATTCAAGGCCGCCCTGCACGCGCGACCGCACAGTGGCCTCCCTCCTGGTGACCCCACACCCACTCGCCCCTCCAATCCACGGGCCCTCTGCAGCCACATTCATTTTTAAAAACGCAAATCATCTCACGTCCCTCTGCTGCTTAAAAAATCATTATGTGGTTTCTTACCACTCTTAAAAGTAAATCCACACAGGATCACCTGTCCCTGCCTGGCTCCCCAGGCGTGTCCCCTCTCTCATGGTGCTTCCAGTTCCTTGACCACGCCAAGCTGGCCTCAGGGCCTTTGCCCAGCGCCTCTGCCAGGAGCACCATCCCTCCCACTGCAGCTGGATAACCCCCTGGAAGCCTGCAGCATGGAGCTTCATTATCACCCCAAGAGCCCTTCCCCAGCGCCCAGATTTAACCCACTCTGCTCGTCTGTTGCATAGCAGTGCCCTGTACTTCTCAGTACTTACTCTCCTTTTGCAAATATGTATTTATTCGTGTTTTTTGTTTGTTTAATTTCTGTTCCACTGGACAAGACACGAGGACAGAAATCTTGTCTGTCTTGCTAAGTGCTGTATACCCAACACCCATAGTTGGTGTTGAGGGAATGAGGAAAGAAGGAATTAAGGCAGGCAGGAAGGACAAGAGGAAAAGGAGAGGGAGGGAAGGGCTGGAGGCAGGAAGCTGGAGGTCATCTTTGGGACCGGGGTCTGTAATGATTCTAGGATTCAGGTCCCCAGGAAGAGGGTGATTCATCAGTGTCCACAGGGAAACCCATCCTAAACACCCTGTCCTTCACCCCCAGCGGACAGAGGCAGGGCAGGGACGCAGGCCCCAGGCCTCTTAGCTGCCAGTAACGAGCTCTGGACTCTCTGTTCACTGAGCCTGGTCTTGCTGTGGGGGTGGGGACAGAGAAGGAAGAGGGTCCTTCATGCAGAGGGAAGCTGGAGGGTGACCAGAAATGTGACCAAGAGAGGGGAGGAAGCAAAGGTGGATAGACTTCAGGCAGGACCGACAGGCAGGGTTCCAGTGTGGCATTTTGGCTCCGTCTCAGAGGCAGATGGGCAGAGCTGGGCAGGGGAACAGGCTGAGGCCCCAACACAAATGCTGATTTTGGCCTCGTGTCTTGTTCAAAGAGCCACATTGCTGCCACTTACAGAGGTTGCTTTTCCCTACTGGTGGCCCTCATACGTGGCAGTGGGTGCTACCAGCAGCAGTCGGCAGCTGGGCTTCTCTTTAAGGACCATGTGTTCCCGTTATAACTTCTGCTACTCCAGATGACCCTCTGTTCCCAGAGAGCTCCTGGAGAGGGGCTCTTCAAATGCTCATCCAATCTGTTCCTGTGTATACAGAACTCCTGCTAAAAGGTCAGCATTTTTATATTGTGACCTCACCACCTGGTGAATCACCTTTTATATCAGATTTCTTGATTTGTCACCTACTTGAAAACAAGTTGGGCGTCTAGTGGCACAGTGGTTAAGAGCTCAGCTGCTAACCAAAAGGTCATCAGCTGGAATCCATCAGCTGCTCTTTGGAAACCCTATGGGGCAGTTCTACTCTATGAGTTGGAATCGACTCGACAGCAACGGGTTTGGTTTTGTTGTTTTTCTTTTTTGGTGACAACAAGTGGTCCCTTTCTCCATCTAGTATTTATTTTTCCTTAGTTCATATAAAATAGAAATAGTTCCTATTCAAGTTTTATTCATTAATTTGTAGACCAGTATTTATATTCTTTTTCTCAGCTGGGTAATAATATTTTCCAAATCTCTCATAACTTCTTATTGTCCTCCCAGTTTCATTAGCCATAAAATGAAACTAAATAGAGTAACAGTTGTTCAGTTTAACATCTGAATCTTATTCTTGTTCAGGAAATAATTTAGATAAAAATAACTATTGTATACCCTGAATGGTTTTGAATTGGGGTATTGCAGTTTATAGAGTTTCATTCTATTAATAATTTTGGAGTTTCTGGATTTGTTTCTTTCTGACACTAATAGAAATTCAACCGCCCCCTCCTACTCCTCCCATCTGAACTTGCTAAATCTGGAAATGTAGATTCTGAGGTGAGGGGCTGCCAAATCTGAGAGCTGCCACACTTCACTGGGGCTCTCCAGGACCTGTCCTCAAAGATAAAGAATCTTTTCCCAAAGGCCAAATATTCATGTGTACAGAGAACTATCTCTCCCATAAGTCGAGACTAGGCCTGGAAACATCACTCTCTGAACTTGGAGAGAACAAGAATCAACACAAAAACTTGTACACGAATGTTCATAGCAGCACTATTTGCGATAGCTAAATAACCCAGTTGTCCATCAGCCAATGAATGATATCCATACAATGCAATATTATTCAGCTATAGAAAGGAACAAGAGCCCTGGTCACCCAGTGATTAAATGCTCAGCTGCTAACCAAAAGGTCAAGGGTTTGAACCCACCAGGTACTCCACAGGAGAAAGATGTGGACCAAACCCATTGCCATTGAGTCGGTTCTGACTCATAGCAACCCTATAGGACAGAGCAGAACTGCCCCGTAGTGTTCCCAAGGCTATAAGGCAGTTCTACTCTGTCCTATAGGTCGCTATGAGCTGGAACTGACTCGACAGCTATGGCTTTGGTATTTGGTTTTTTTTTTTTGGTTATAAGAAGGAATGAAATACTGATACATGCTACAACATGGATAAGCCTTGAAAACATTATGGTGAGTGCAAGAAGTCAGTCATAAAAGTCCACATATGATTCTATTTATAAGAAATGTCCATAATAGGCAAATCCATTGAGACAGAAAGTAGATTAGTGGTTGCTTAGGGCAGGGGTGATGGAGTAGAAGGGAGTGATAGCTAAAAGGTACGGGGTTTCTTTTTGAGGTGATAAAAATGTTCTAATATTGATTTTGGGTACAGCGTTTCTTTCTGAGGTGATGAAAATGTTCTAAAATTGATTTTGGTGATGGTTGTACATAACTGTGAATATACTAAAAACCATTGAATTGTACATTTTAATTGGGTGAATTGTATGATATGTGAATTACATATCAATAAAGCTGTTTAAAAAAAAGAGAGAAAGAATCAACACAAAATGTTATAGACATTGAGCATAATCCACCTTAGGTGTTGTCCAGGTAGACAACCTGGGAGTGGCACAGGGTTGCAATGCACAGGGCAAGAATCTGCAAAGACATGCAGAGAGCTGCAAGGTGAGAGCAGAGTTAGCAGAGGTCACCAGGACTGGGAGGCAGAGTTCCAGTACAGCAAAGAGTAATGAGACTTTGCTAAGTACCTCCAGCATTTAGGTGTGATCCCAGAAAGGCCACACCTTAGGACTAATGACCACGCCCTAGGGTAAATGCCATACTCTAGACCAGAAAAAACAACAATAGCAAAACCAACAAACAGTCCTAACAAAGAAAAAACAAAACCAAAAAAAAAAAAAAAAAAAAACCACTAAGCTTGACAGGATCAAGATGCTGCACCTGTAATTTAACTGTGCACTAGAGCAAAACTTCAAGGTGTCACCTTGAAGACTAAGATGCGCCTGACCCAAGCCATAGTGTTTTCAATCACCTCATATGCATGTGAAAGCTGGACAATGAATACAGGAGGTGGAAAAAGAATTGAGGCCTTTGAGTTATGGTGTTGGTGAAGAATATTGAATATACCATGGACTACCAAAAGGACAAACAAATCTGTCTCAGAAGAAGTACAGCCAGAATGCTCCTTAGAAGCAAGAATGGTGAGACTATGTCTCACATACTTTGGACGTGTTATCAGGAGGGACCAGTTCCTGGAGAAGCACATCATGCTTGGTAAAGTAGAGGGTCAGCGAAAAAGAGGAAAACGCTCAACGAGATGGGTTGACAGAGGGGCTGCAACAATGGGCTCAAGCATAACAAGGATTGTGAGGATGGCGCAGGACCTGGCAGTGTCTCGTTCTGTTGTACATAGGGTCGCTATGAGTCGGAACTGACTTGACAGCACGTAACAACAGAGCAAAACTTAACACCCTCTATGTTGTTGTTGTTAGGTGCCGTTGAGTCAATTCCAACACCCTTTATAGGAAGAAAATATAAACTAGACTTCCTACAATGGATCATCCATAGTATCCAGCAAACAATAAAAAATTATTAAACATTAGAAGAAGCAGGAGAATATGACCCATAATCAAGAAAAAATAATAATCATAAAAGCCAATAGAAATAGGTCCCCCAAGTAACAGAGTTGTTAGGATTAGTTAAGTAAGGACTCTCAGAGAGCTATTATAATGATGTCCAAGGATTTAAAAGGAAAAGACGGACATATAAGTGAAGAGATGGGGGAATTTCAGCAGGAAAAAAGGAAATAATAATTTAAAAGATTCAAATGGAAATTATAGAACTGAAGGGTACAAGATCTAAAATTAACAGTTCACCGGATAAGCTTAACATGAGATTAGAGTCTACAGAAGAGTCAGTGAATTTGAAAGTAGATTAGTAGAAATTATCCAGTCTGAAGACCACAGAGGAAAAATGATTTTAAAAAATGAACGCTCACTGACTCATGGGCCAGTATCAAGTGGTTGAGTGTGTTGCAGATATTTTCTCCCACTTTATGACTTTTTATTATTTAACTCTTCTTATGATTCATTTGATGACCAGAAGTCCTTAATTTTAATAGTTTAATTTGCTGATCCTCTACTTTATTGTTTGTGCTTTTTTGTATCTTATTTAGAAAATCCTTCCCTATCCAAGATCATAAAGATAATCTCCTATAAGTCTTTAATATATGTGGAATTTTTGTGAAGGATGTGAGGTGTGGATCCAATTTCATCTTTTTCCATATAATCAATTGTCCCCACACCATTTATTGAATAGTCCAATCTGTCCCTACTATCCTGCAGGGTCAATCCTCATCATAAATCAAGTTTCCATGTATTCAGGGTTTGTTTCTGGGGTTTCTGCTATGTTCCATTGATCTCTTTGTCTATTTCTGCACCATACCACACTGTCTTAATTACAGTAGCATTATAATAATTCTTGATATCTGGTAGGGCAAATCTTTCCTTACTGGTTCATTTTCTACCTGTGATGTGTTTTAAAGTTTTTATTCAATACATAAATTGCTTATATATTTTATAAACAAATATAAATTAAAATTTTAAAATATACATTAAAAATATAGATACAGTAAAATATTTAGTTACACAGAAAGGTTCATGATACATAGGTTTAAAAATCAGGTTATATACAGTGAAACCTGTGACAGACAGAACTTGATGGGACTGCTTGTTTTTCCGTATCTCGTAAGTTTTCCACCTTTGACAGAGTCCAGTCTTACCACTTTTATATCTCTCCTTTTAGTGGAAAATATTTGAGTTTTCTTCTCTGATTGGTTTCCACCTTACACAGTTTCTGGCTCTCACAGGTTTTACTGTGTATGTGTATATATACATATATATGTATAGGTTTTACTGTATGTGTATATATATACACATATATATGCATATATATATGGAAAGGATATATTTCCAAATATTAACAATGATATTTGGGGCAGGCAGAGTCCACCCAGAAGCACCTTGGAAGTTAGACCTGGTGATTTACTTCTGAAAAATTAGCCATTGAAAACCCTTTGGGGTGGGACCAAGATGGTGGAGTAGTCAGACGCTTCCAGTGGGCCCTCTTACAATAAAGACCTGAAAAAACAAGTGATTCAATTAAATATGGCAATCTGGGAGCCCTGAACATCAAAGGCAGAGTTGAGGAACCAGACTGAGTGGCAGGGGGAGGGAGAGACGGTTCAGAAGCAGCGAGGAGTTGCCAGACCTGACCCGGCGAGAACCTGAGCCCTTCAGGCCTGATCAGCTCGGAGGTGAGCGGTGAGGCAGGCAAGCAACCGTGCTCAGGAGGTGCGTTTTCTGCACCAGGAAAGACCCAGCCGCTGAGAGTCTACACGGCCACCCAGAACCAGTGAGAAGCAGCCCTCAATCCAGCGAAAGATAAATAATTGAACACGGCCTACCACACAGATCAAAACCACCTCCCTTAGGGAAAAACCTCTCTCCCGTTTACCTCCCTGCTCCCTGCTCTGCACTGGGTCCTGGACTGGCTTCAGCAACTGCCGAGTCCCCTGGGCCGGAAGTAGGATCCATCACACATCTGGAGCCATTCTCCCTGACTTGGAGAGTGAACAAATTAACAAATGGGAAAAAATAAACCGCTGGTTCCCCTAAGCCAGGAACCCGGGGTAGGCACAGCTTCTTTGCCTAGGCACAGGCATAAGGGATCCACGGACTTTGAGTGCCTTTCCCCCTGCATACACTTGTGTGGGCCCATGTCAGTAGCATAGGCTCTCATTACCGCAGTACAACAGAGTATATAAATACCAGAACCCTAACTTCAACTGTTTCAACTCTGAAGTGGCAGGTTCTTGACATTTGACACTGCTCTGCCCATTAAGCAAGGTCTTCACCTACTCTTTTCAGGGGCCTGAGGACTGGTGGCTCCACCCATGCCACCTAGCCACCTGCAATAGGGGCCCATGAATAAGAGGTGCCCCCCAGTCCTTACAGCCAACAACATTAGCTGCTCATAGTCTGGCTGCAAAACTCACCCACCTACGTGCTCTAGGGAACAGGAACACGCCTTCCTCCTGGACACTCGGGGGCGGCCATCAGACCCCTACCTTGCTCAGAGTGTGTCCCCCTGCTGCAGCCAGATGCCTGTGCCTATGCCAATCACCCATGCCCATCTAGGACTGTAAGTGAGTGCCTGCACCACACACTTGGTGGGTCTCTACTTGGGCACCTGAGCTGAATCCATACAGAAGGAATGGGTGGACGCCTGAGCTCACAAACCTAGTAACAGATCTAACTACCTGGTGACAGGACATTAGAGCTTCAAAGGTGCCAATAATCAAACTAGCTCATACAAGCATCCTATTTGGGCATATCAAAATAAAACAAAACAAGAAGCTAGGACACAGTAAGCAAACATAAAATAAATAAATATAATAACTTATTGATGGCTCAGAGACAACAGTCAATATCAAATCACATAAAGATGCAATGCATGATGGCTTCAGCAAGCTCCCAAAATAAAGAATCTAGAAATTTTCCAGAGGAGGAAAATTTCTTGGAACTACCTGAGGCAGAATACAAAAGATTAATATACAGAACTCTTCAAGAAATTAGGAAGGAAATTAATAAAACGCAGAACAAGCAATAGAGGAAATTAGAAAGATTAGAGAAAAGCATAATGACAAATTTAACAGGCTGCAAGAATCTATAGAGAGACAGCAATCAGAAATCCAGAAGATTAACAATAAAATGTCAGGATTAGACAACTCAATAGAAAGTCATAGGAGCAGAATTGAGGCAATGGAAGTCAGAATTAGTGAGATTGAAGATAAAGCACTTGACATCAACTTAGTTGAGGAAAAATCAGATAAAAGGATTAAAAACAATGAAGAAACCCTAAGAATTATGTGGGACTCTGTCAAGAGGAATAACCTACAAGTGATTGGAGTACCAGAACAGGGGCTGGGGGGGATAACAGAAAATACAGAGAGAATTGTTGAAGATTTGTTGGCAGAAAACTTTCCTGATATCATGAAAGATGACAAGATATCTACCCAAGATGCTCATCGAACCCCACATAAGGTAGATCCCAAAAGAAAGTAACCGAGACATAATCAAACTTGCCAAAACCAAAGATAAAGAGAGAATTTTAAAATGGCTAGGGATAAACAAAAAGTCATCTACAAAGGAAAGTCAATTAGAATAAGCTCGGACTACTCAGCAGAAACCATACAGGCAAGGAGTCAATGGGATGACGTATATAAAGCCTTGAAGGAAAAAAACTGCCAGCTAAGAATTATATATCCAGCAAAACTGTCTCTCAAATATGATGGCAAAATTAGGGCATTTCCAGATAAACAGAAGTTTAGGGAATTTGCAAAAACAAAACCAAAATTTTAAGAAATACTAAAGGGAGTCCTCCAGTTAGAAAATCAGTAACATTAGATGACAACCCAAG
>NW_004444033.1:3064773-3075510 GCF_000243295.1 Trichechus manatus latirostris | reverse complement strand
CCAAAGAAGATATTCAGGCAGCTAACAGACACATGAAGAAATGCTCACGATCATTAGCCATTAGAGAAATGCAGATCAAAACTACAATGAGATAACATCTCACCCCAACAAGGCTAGCCTGAATCCAAAAAACACAAAATAATAAATGCTGGAGAGGTTGTGGAGAAACTGGAACACTTATACACTGTTGGTGGGAATGTAAAATGGTACTACAACTTTGGAAATTGATTTGGTGCTTCCTTAAAAAGCTAGAAATAGAAGGACCATACAATCCAGCTATCCCACTCCTTGGAATATATCCTAGAGAAATAAGAGCCATCACACGAATAGATACATGCACACTCATGTTCATTGCAGCACTGTTCACAATAGCAAAAAGATGGAAACAACCTAGGTGCCCATCAACGGAAGAATGGATAAACAAATTATGGTATATCCACACAATGGAATACTACGCAATGATAAAGAACAACGATGAAGCTGTGAAACATCTTTTAACATACAGGAAGCTGGAGATCATTATGCTGAGTGAACTTAGTCAGTCACAGAAGGACAAATATAGTATAAGACCACTATTATAAGAACTCAAGAAAAGGTTTAAACACAGAAGTAAACATTCTTTGATGGTTACGAGGGTAGGAAGGGAGGATGATGGTTATTTACTAACTAGACAGTAGATAAGAATTATCTTAGGTGATGGGAAGGACAGCACACACTACAGGGCAACTCAGCATAACTGGACTAAACCAAAGCTAAGAAGTTTCCTGAATACAATCAAACACTTTGAGGGACAGAGTAGCAGGGGTGGTGGTCTGGGGACCATGCTTTCAGGGGACATCTAGGTCAATTGGCGTAACAAAGCTTATCAAGAAAATGTTCTGCATCCTACTTTGGTGAATGACATCTAGGGTCTTAAAAGCTTGTAAGCGGCCATCTAAAATACATCAATTGGTCCCAACCACCTGGAGTAAAGGACTATGAAGAACACCAAAGACACAAGGAAAGTATTAGCCCAAGAGACAGAAAGGGCCACATAAACCAGAGACTTCATCAGCCTGAGACGAGAAGAACTAGATGGTGTCCGCTACCACCAATGACTGCCCTGACAGGGAACACAACAGAGAGTCCCGGATGGAGCAGGAGAAAGGTGGGGTGCAGAACTCAAATTCTAGTAAGAAGACCAGACTTAATGGTCTGACTGAGACTTGAGGAACCCCGGAAAGCATGGTCCCTGGATTCTCTATCAGCCCAGAACTAAAACAATTTCCAAGGCCAACTCTTCAGACAGGGATTGGACTGGACTGTGGGACATAAAGTGATTCTCGTGAGGAGTGTACCTCTAAGGTCAAGTAGATACAAGAGACTAAATGGGCAGCTTTTGACTGGTGGTCAGATGGGAAGGCAGAGAGGATTAGGAGCTGGTTGAATGGACATGGGGAATCAGGGGTGGAAAGGAGGAGTGTGCTGTCACAGTACGGGGAGAGCAATGAGAGTCACATAACAGTGTATGTATAAATTTTTGTATGGGAAAAAATAAAAAAATGCTATTTGGAAATATACTGTGTATACATATTGTATTTTTACGCAAATAACACATGCCTTCTACGTTTATTTGCCAACTGCACCCTCCCCCCACGAGGTATTTGCATAAGCACCACTATGCCAATTTTTTTTTTACGTGTTGTTGCTATAAAAAAAATTAGCATAGCATGCTTATGAAAATACTTCATGGGGGAGGGCACCTGCGTTAGTTGCATAAAAATACAGTATATATATACATATGAAATATATATATATATGAAAGGATATATTTCCAAATATTAATAATGCTTATCTCTTGTTAGTGAAATTGTGGATGCTTTTAATTTTTATTTATTTCTTAATCTCTATTTTTCAAATTTTCTACTATGACTATGTATTATTTGCTCAGAAACAAAAGCACTCTATAATCACTTTTAGGTAGTGATGGAGTAGCAGTGAGATAAACAGCAGAGCTAAGGAGGTGCCCTGTGAAGAGAGGGGCAGGACTTGTTCAGGATGGGCCGTGGGCCGAGAGGGACAGGCCAGAGGCAGAAAGGTTGAGATTCCACTGAAGGGCCTGGGAGAAGAGGGCCCACAACAGAAAAAGAAATCAGGAGGAGGATCTAAATTTTGGGCAAGGTTAAGAAATGTCATATCAGGATTCCAACTCATAGCCACCCCATGTGACAGAATAGAACTGCCCCGTACTGTTTCCTTGGCTGTAATCTTTATGGAAGCAGATGGGCAGATCTTTCTCCCACAGAGCCACTGGGTGGGGTCGAGCTTCCAACTTTGGGTTAGCAGCCAAGTTCTTAACCTAGACATGTTGAATTTGAGGGCCCAGTAGGCCAGGAGACTGCAGTCCCAGTGTCTGAGTTGGAGTTGGAGGGTTCTAGCGCCCTTGTAGAGAGGAGAGGCAGGACACCACCAAGGGAAGAGGTATAGGGGAGGGGGCCAAGGAAAGCCACGCAGTGCTCTACTAGGGGCCTGGGAGGAAGAGCAGCCTGGGGAGGAGCCAGTGGGTAATCTGGGAGTCAGGCTCAGAGCGTGTAATGGGCCCCAGCCAAGAGGGGAAGAAGAGAAGAGGAGGATCCGTGTCACTGCGTGTAGGGAGCGCAATGCAGTGGGCTCCTGAGGAAGGACTAGAGCAGCCACTCAGAACCCCAAGACAGCTGAATCCATAGTCAGGGCTTGAATCCAGCAGAATCCACAGTCAGGAGTGGATGGGGAGGAGAAAGTAAAGTCCAAGGTGTTTCTTTTCTTTTTTAGCTTACCGGTCAAGGGAAGGAAAGCAGAAAGAAGGGGCAACAGCTGAGGAGGATGGTGGTTGAGAGGAGCTGTCGCTATTGCTGGGAAGCAAGCAGTGTAAGGGAAAGTGATTAAAGGTGAAGAAAAAGCAAATACGATTTTTAAAAAGAGTCAAGGGGGCAGGACATCACGAAGGTAGGTGAAGCCCCTTGGAAGCCCTTTGAAAACACGGATACATTTTGAGGACATGGTGAGTGATGTTCCTGGATGCTGAGAGAGGAGGTTTCTGCAGCTCATGTCCGAGATGATGCAGGGCAAGTACTAATACTCTACTCATGCAACGCTCACACCACAGCAGGCACTGTTCTAGATACCGTGCACTTGTTCCCACGACAGCCTGAGACAGGAACTGTTGTCTCCCCATTGCTACAGATGAAGAAAGTGACGCACAGAGAGGTAAAGGAAAATGCCCAAGGCTGCACTGCTAGAAAGCAGCAGAGCCAGGATTTGAACCCAGACTCCAAAGTCTTGCTGGTAACCACTACACTATGGCATCCAGGAAAGAATTTAGCTTTCCCACACGGTAGCTAGAGTCCCTGGGTGGTGCAAAAGGTTAATGCGTTCAGCCGCTAACCAACAGGTTGGCAGTTCGAGTCCACCCAGAGGGACCTCGGAAGAAGGGCCTGGAGATCTACTTCTGAAAAATCAGCCACTGAAAACCCTATGGAGCCCAGTTCTACTCTGACACACATGGGGTCACTATAAATCGGATTGACTCGAAGGCAACTGATCTGGTCTGGACACACCAGCTCCTTGATCTTGGGAAGGTGAACTTGCCTAGAGGATGGCAGTCCCGCCTGTGTGAAGTGGAGAAGCAATCCCTCTCCCGTCCACCATGCCACCGTGCTGCCAGGGCCAACAGGACGGCCTCTGTGAGTGCTAAAGGGGAGTCAGAGGTAACTGGGAGTTCTTACTGATCATATGTCTTCTCAGGAACTAGGAGGATGTCGACCGGTGTGGACTGGAGCCTCTCTGTGAGGTCTGTGAGTGGGGGGACAGAGCAGGGACCCCTGGCTTTGAGCCATCTGGCTTGGTGACTCATGCAGTTATGCTTAGGTGTGCCAGGAGAGGCAGACAAGAAAGGGGAAGTGCAAGGGAATCTCAGAGAGAAAATGATTTTTGTTTATGAAGTACCTACTCTGTTCCACGCATGCAAAGGGCACTTCCCTAAATCAGCTCATTTACTCCATCTTCAGACTATAGCTGTCAACGATTCCCATTTCATAGGTGAGGAAACTAAGGCTCGCAGAAGAAACAGGCCCAAGGCCACAGAGATAGTAGCGAGTCTCAGGAGCAGGGTTTAAACCTAGATGTTCAACAACAGAAGGAGCCCTGGTGGCACAGTGGTTAAGTGCTCTGCTGCTAACCGAAAGGTCAGTGGTTCAAGTCCACCAGCTGCTTTGCAGAAGGAAGTCTGCTTCTGTGAAGATTACAGCCTTGGAAACCCTAGGGGCCAGATCTACACTGTCCTACAATGTCGCTATGAGTTGGAATCCATTCAACAGCGAGGGATTTGGTTTTGGTTCGGTTCGATACCTCTTAGGTTAGGACTGGTGGGATTACAGAGGCTTGGAGGAGGGGGCTGGTGGGTAAGGGGATCTTAGAGGTCCAGAGGGGGCTACCGTGACATGGCCAGTTGGGGAGAGGCAGATTGAGAAGTGGGGGGCACATTCTCCACTTTGAATGTGACCCTAAAGTAAGGGTTCCTCAACATTGGGATCACAGACCCCTTTGGGAAGTGAATAAAAACTGGACTGTCATCTAGAAAGGATATCCAAATTCTTCCCTATGATATTAGGGGTTGACAGCCCCCCCATATCAACCAGTCCATGCAAGGACTGAGCCAGGACTGGCTGTGACGGTGATGCTCTGCCAGCGCCCCCAGCCTGGCTCCTGTCTGCCTGAAGCCATGCTGGTAATAATATTGTTTGGTTAATGCCCGGCATGTGTGGGTGCTTCATGCCAGAGCGCACACTATAGGTGGCCCCGACACCTTCACCACTGGAGGACTACTCCCCCCGCTGCTGAGGGTTCCGCTGACAGACTCATCCTTCTCAGAAATTGTCCTTGAATGAACAGTCACCTTGCCCAAGGTCATATCTCCTTCAGGTGCAGCCCACATCCGTGAGCGCCCTGGACCCCACCTTGGGCAGCTCCGGAGGGCCTCAGCCTCAGCCTCAGCCTCAGCCTCAGCCTCAGCGCCCCCGTGAGGCCAGCTTCGGTTTTCGTGGGCCTGCCCTGCAGCTCGATTTCTCCTGCTGCCCTTCCTGCTCCTTCCCTTCCCTTCCCTTCCATGGTGCTGGTCCTGGGAGCCTCCCTCACTAGCAAACCTTCTGCATGCCCAGCTCCCTTTCCGAGTCAGCTTCCCGGTGCACATGTGGACTCTCTACTTCAATCAAGACAGCCTGGCAAGGGAAATACAATCTGAGTATTACCATCCCCATTTTGCAGACGAGAAAATTGAGGCTCAGAGAGATGGACACTTGCCCAAGATCACATGACAGCAATAGCTCTGTCAGGATTTGAAGCAAACCCCACACTCACTGCACCCACTTCATCATCTGTGAGGGGGCGGCCCCAAGTGAACACGCCAGGATGGGGAGGGGAGGGCGTGGGCCACTGAAAAGGAGGCAAGCCCAATGGTCTTGGAAGGGCTGGGCCACCTCTGGGAACCCCCGCAGTGTGGATGACTTCAGGGTTGGACTCCTTTCTAAGCTGCCCGAGGCCAGCCTATACAGGAAGGGCAGATGGAGGCCTCAGGGTGGAGCTCCTTCAAGACAGGAAAGGGGTGCCACAGGTCACACCTGGCCCATGGAAGCCCATCCCCAGGAAGGCAGCCTGCTGTCCTCCATGGTGCCCAGACCCAGGTGTGTGTCCTGACCCTGCCACTTGCTAGCTGCTGGTCACTGCCCCACACTGGGCCTCATTTCCCTCAGGAGGGCGTCTCAGGCTCAACCCTAGGGCCCTGGTAAGTCAGCATTCTCTTCCTCTTCATTGCCACCTCCTGCGAAAGCCTTCCCCCTGTGAAGCCCTGCCTTCCAGCCTTCTCCTCCCACCTTCCCAGTGCTGCCCCCTCCTGGACACTCCCCACACTCACAGAGACTCGAGCCCTGGCTCATTCACTGTCTCCTGCCCACTCCATGCCCTTGCATCATTTAGGGTGACCTCAAGATCCACCACTCATCCATCAGTTTGTTGTACTGTGGTGGCTTGTGTGTTGCTGTGATGCTGGAAGCTATGCCACCAGTATTTCAAATACCAGCAGGGTCACCCATAGTGGACAGGTTTCAGCAGAGCTTCTAGACTATGACAGACTAGGAAGAAAGGCTTGGCAAGCCACTCCCCAAAATTAGCCATTGAAAACCCTATGCATCACAAGAGAATATAGTGCTGGAAGATGAGCCCCCTAGGTTGGAAGGCATTCAAAATACACAGTGGCTGCAACAATAGATTCGAGTACACTATGAGGGTTAAGATGGCGCAGGACCGCGCAATGTTTCATTCTGTTGTACGTGGGGTCCCCATGAGTCACAGCAACTAACAACAGTAAGATCCATGAAGGAGGCTCATTCAGTAGGCAGCCTCCTTGGCCCTGGACCTCTTCATTGTCAGCCTCTCCCCTCTAGCTCTCCTCAGCTGCCCATCCCCATGGCCCATCCCCAGCCCGTCCCCCCAGTCTCCTTTCTCCCAGGCACTCAGGCCAGTGCCTCCCTGCGCCCTGCATGCCCGGTCACCTGACCACTCTCCTGTCCGCTCTCTAACTGTCCTAAGTGGAGAGCGGGGCAGGGGCCCCCACCACAGCACAGCAATGTTCCCACATGAGAACACACTTCCTGATGTCCCAGCAGCCCAGAATATAGAATTTTTGTAACTGTCAGAAACGTGGCAGAGCATGAAATCCGTTACATAAGCTATCGAGCTTCAGCCAGGGTGCCTTCTGTTTGTTTTGTGATAAAAATGGAGAATTTTGCCTAGAGGTAGAAATTTAAAACAAAGACAAACTCTGGTCACTGTCCCTCGGAGAGGTCTGAGTGTTGAGGTGTGTTGGGTTGTGTCTGGGCATGTCAGAGCATGCCAGGGCGTGTCCTCCCCCACGGCTTTCCCGCAGCATGGCCCACACCTAGGACCTGCTCAACTTCTGCCTCACTGTTTACCTACCACACCCATCTATCAAAGCCCCCACCCCACTGTCCCGTCCCACCCCCACAGCCCTCCTAGAAAAAATAATTACATAATTTCCAAACTGATGCCACAAGAAATCAAGGTCTTTAACCTCAGCCGGGCCTCAGCACTCTGTGACAATCCTCCCACGTGTCCCCAGTTCTCTCAGCAACTGTTCTCGACTTCTACAACTCTCCTCAAGCCCCTTCCTACCAATTTTACCAGACAACCTGGCTTCCTTGACCCTGTGGAAAACCCAGGCCTCCAGGCATGGCCCGCTGGGTCTTCCTGCCCTCAGCTGATCTGGCGTCATCTTATCCACCCTTACCCCTTCCCTCTGGTCTCAGCCCACGGAGGTCCCTCTGCCTGCTCACAGCCACTGGAGATTGATCCCCCGCCCCCTTTCTCCACCGGGACCTTGTCCCATCAGTAATGCCCTCTTGCGCTTAGATCCTCAAGTTCTCTCTCTCTGCTGGCCAAGTCCCTGGAGCCTATTAGTATGTTTGAAACATACACTTTCTTCACTCCCAGTCTCTCTAGGGCTTCGGCTCTTTCTTCCCCTGCTCAGCTAAGTTTTTTGAAGGAGTAATGTGTAGTCTCACATACTAACACTAATGGAGGAAAAAAAAATGATACAAATCGAATTTAGCAGAAGAGTAATTAAAAACAATAATATAAATGACAAAGTGAAGTTTATTCCAGGGATGTGAAGACTGCCAATGTTAAGAAATGTATTAATGCAATGAATAGATGAAAGCAAAAAACATATACGGGTAGTCCCTGACTTATGACGTATTTGAGTTATGATGAGCTGTAGTTACGACTGTCTGTTTTTGTTTTGCACACTTGCCTGGTGGTGCAGTGGTTAAAGCACTAGGTTGCTATCCGAAAGGTTGGCAGTGTGAACCCACATGCTGCTCCGCGGGAGAAAGACGTGGCAGTCCGCCTCCGTAAAGATTTACAGCCTTGGAAACCCTAAATGGCAGTTCTACTCTGTTCTAAAGGGTCACTATAAGTTGGAATGGACTCCACAGCAGTGGGTTTGGTTTTTGGTTTTTAATCAGTAATAATATGTACTACATACAATGTTGCAGCTTGTTACCTGCTGATGTTATCATTCTCAGATGTTCAGTTGCAGGTGTTCAATGTTATGATTTACTGGTCAAAACACTGCCATATAGCAGGTTACGACAATAATAATGAAAACCAAAAGAAAAGGAAAAATGAGGTATTGAACTTATGTCAGAATCAACTTATGACGGAGTTGTTGGACTGGAACCCCGTCGTAAGTCGAGGACTACCTGTAGTCATTTGATAAATACCAAAACGGCATAGGACAAAGTCCAATAGACATTGAAAAATAAAAAAACCAAAACACCACCCTCTTACTAAACTAGGAATAGAGGACTCATTCCAAAGTGAGACACAGAACAAATCTAAACCAGGAGCTAATGCGATGTTTAAAGATGAAGCCCTACCCTATAATTGCAGTAGGATGTCCTTGATTAGAGCTATCATAAAGTATCATTTTGGAACTAAGTTCTAGCCAATGCGATCATAAAAGAAAAATTAAGTGATATAATCATCGGAAAGAGAGAGTAAAAAACCTGATTGAATCCACAGAAACCCAAGGAGGATCAAGTTAAAATTACTATAATTCATAAGAAGGTTTAATAAGGCAGGTGGTTACAAAAGAAATATAGGAAAATTTAATAGCTTGTTCTATATAGTTGCAATAACCAGGGAAAAAAGGTTGCATTCACAAGAACAACCAAACTGTGAAATATCTGGGAAGAATCTTAACAAAAGGAGTACACGACCTCATAAAGAAAAGCTACTTCACCGAACAACTTGAGGGACTGGACAGTCATGATATGTTTCAAGACAAGAAGACTCAGGATTGTAAAAATGTCAATCTTCCCCAAACTAATCTATCCATTTATCCATTTTCCATAATTGCAATCAAAATCTCAATTTTGAGTTTGTGGATAGAATTTGATAAAAATGAATCTAACATTAATCTGGATGAATAAATCTGGGGAATCCACAAGAAAATTGGAGAAAAAAAGACTGAATGAGATCAGGGGACACTTGCCACATTAAATATGAAAAAATATATCTTAACCCTATAGTAATTGCAGCAGTAAGGTACTGGTGTCAGAGCAAGCAGGCAGATCAAAGGAACAGAATAGAAAATCCAACTGGCATTTTGAGTCAGTGGGGGAAAGAGTATACTATTCAAGAAATGGTGCTGGGATAACGTGAAGACTATTTTCTTCCGATTTGATTTGATTAACTGAAACATTAAAATTTTCCATATAGCCAAACCACATATAACTGAAACATTTACAGAGAAAATGATATGATGTCTGGGATTTGCTTCAAAACAATAGATGGGAATTGAGAGCGGTATAGATGAAACAAGACTGATGTGGTGTTGATAATCGTTGAAGCTGGATGATGGACATGTGGAGGTTTATTATACTATTTGGAGTGCCTGGGTGGTGCAAACGGTTAACTTGCTTGGCTGCCAACCGAAAGGTTGACAGTTCAAGTCCACCTAGCGGAACCTCAAGAGAAAGTGCTGGCAATCTACTTTAGAAAAGCCAGCCACTGAAAACCCTATGGAGCACAGGTTCTACCATGACACTCATGGGGTTGCCACAAGTCGGAATCGACTCCATGGCAACTGCTGTTATACTATTCTGCCCTCTTTTATGTATATTTGAAATTTTCCATAATAAAAAGTTTTTTGAATTATGTAAATTAAACATTAAAAACTGGGAAAACATTTGCAAAGTGACACACAAACATTAATGTCCTTAATATACAAATTGCTGTTACAAAGCAATACAAATTTTGACCTTCCCAGTAGGAAAATAAGCAAGGTTTATAAATAGGCAATGATTTTATGAAAAGATCTTTAGTCTCACTAGTAACCAAAGAAATGCAATTCTTTTTTTAAAAAATGAGATTTCATTTTCAACCTATACAAATAACAAAGATTAAAAAGGCTGATAATGCTTAGAGCAGGTGAAAGTGTGGGGAAATGGGCCCTCTCATATGCTGATGGAGGAAAAGGCAATAAACTATTTCAACTTTTCTAGAGGTAATCTGGCCATGTATCTCAGGAGCCTTTGGAGCCCTGGTGGGGCAGTGGTCATGAGCTTGAACGAAGGTTGGCAGTTCAAACCTACCAAGTGCTCCTTGGAAACCCTGTGGGGCAGTTCTACTCTGTCCTATAGGGTCGCTATGAGTTGGGATCGACTCAATGGCAATAGGTTTTATCAGGAAACTTTAAAACATGCTTACCTTTTGACTCAGCAATTCAATTTTTAAGAATTTTACCTATAGAAATACTCCAACAATTGTGCAAAGATGTTTACACATGTGTTTATTACATTATTGTTTATAATAGTGAAACAATGAAAACACCCCCAATATTAGTCAACAGGGAGCTTAATGAATTATGATGCATCCACATATTAAAAATAATGATGTAGAGCGATCTTTAATGACATGGAAAGGCAGGCTGTCAAGCAAGAAAAATCAGATTAAAAATAGTATGCATGGTAGGATGCCATAAAAAAAAAAGTACAAAGAAAAATATCTGGAAGAACGTATCCTAAAAAATTTTAACAGTGATTTTTCTCTGGGTGATAAAATTGGGGGTGGATTTTATTTGCTTTCTTTTTATCTCTTTCTGTATTTTCTGGTTCTTTTTTTTTTTTTTTTGAAGATTATTTG
>NW_004444033.1:3062067-3064673 GCF_000243295.1 Trichechus manatus latirostris | reverse complement strand
AAGGGCGAGTTGGTACGTGTGGGATTGGACTCAGCTCTATTCACCCCTCAGTGCACTGAAACCTGGCTCCCTCCCTCGACGCTCCCTTAAACCTCCTCCCATCAAGGTCACCACTGACTTCGCTCTACACCAAACGCAACGGACACTTCTCAGCCTCTCCCTCATAGACAGGCCAGACCCTTCCTGATACCCACTTCCTGGCAACCATGACACCAGCTCTCCTGGCTCTCCTCCACCCTCAGTGACCAGTGCTTCTCAGTTTCCTTTGTAGATGCCTTCTATTTGTGTGCCCTTAAAAACAAGCATTTCTCACTACTTATTATTTGAATATGTAAATATATACACTTAGTACAGAACTCAGAACACGCAAAAAGCTATATGATAAAAAGTGAGTCTCCCTCCATTCATGGTCCCTCAGTTTCCAGTTTTCTTTCCCGGAGGCAAGGATCGGTATCTTTATCTTGTGCATTCTTCCAAAGACAGTCTGTATCCATACAAGACATACGTTCTTATATTTTTTAAAATGCAGATTGTAGAAACCATGCACTACACACCGTTCTATCCTTGCCTTTTCCACTTGACAATAGATCTTGGCCGTGCCGATAATGTACGAGTGTCCCCAACCTTGCCAATATACTTTATCCAATTTTATCTTTGCCTGGCTGATCATGAAAAACGACATCTCACTGTAGTTTTAATTTGCATTGCCTTCAATATAAATGAGGTTGAACATCTTCTCATATGTGTAAAAGTAATGAATTTCTCTGTCTATGAACTTTGTTCACATCCTTTGCCCATTTTTCAACGGAGTTTTTTCATTTTTTTATATTGATTTGTAGTGATTCTTTACATAGAAAAAGTAGGCATTTTTCTGCTATACATGTTGCAAATATCGTTTCACAACTTATCATTTGTTTGATTTTGTTTATAGGTGCTTTTTTTTTCAGTGCAGAAGTATTTTGTATTTATACCCTTGAGTTAATTGATTTTTCTTCTATGGTTTCATGAATACAGAGTCCTTCCCTACTCCAAAATCACATGTATTTTTTAAATGCCTCATTTTTGTTTTCTTCTAGTACTTTTATCTTCAGTTTTAACTTACATTTGCTCCATGTGAATTTATTTTGCTGTAAAGAGTGAGCTAGGAATCAACTTTCTCCCCAGACATGTCCCAGCTGTCCCAGTCTTATTTCTTGAACACTGTTTTTTCTCCTCGGATGCGAAATGCCATTTCATATACTTAATTCCCATATGAATTTGAGTCCATTTCTGAGCTCTTTATTCTGTTCCATTGATTTGACTGGCTATTCTCAGCACCTCTCCGCTTTAGCTATGGTTTCACACATGGCAGAGCTGGTCTTCTTTACGAGAATTTCCTGGCTATTCATGCATGTTTATTTTCCCATTATAAGCTTGAGAATAAGCTTGTCTGGTTTCAAGGGAAAAAATTAGATATTTTTATTGGGTAGATGTTAAGTGTAAAGCATAATTTAGGAAGAATCAGCATCTTTTAATACTGAGAGTCAACATCTTTCAATCCAAGAACGAGGTTTTTTATTCCCATTTGGTCAGTTCTTATACTGTATCCCTCAATAACGTTGTAAAATTCTTCATATGGACCTTGCAGTTTTATTGCTATTGCAATTTGTTTTTCCCTTTCATTGTACTTTTAAACTTCTCTGTGTGTGTGTGTGTGTGTGTGTGTGTGCGTGTATATATATATATATAACCAAAAAAACCAAACCTGTTGACGTCGACTCGATTCTGACTCATAGCGACCCTAGAGGACAGAGTAGAACTGCTCCATGGGGTTACCAAGGAATGGCTGGTGGATTTGAACTGCTGACCTTTTGGCTAGTAGCCGAGCTCTTAACCACTCCACCACCACCAGGGCTCTATATAGAACTGGTTTGTTATATATGTGTATGTGTGTGTGTGTGTGTGTGTGTGTGTACACACACGTATAACAAACCAGTTGCTGTTGAGTGAATTCCGACTCATAACAACCCCATGTCTGTCAGAGTAGAACTGTGCTCTGTAGGGTTTTCAATGGCTGACCTTTCAGAAGTAGATCACCAAGCCTTTCTTCCCAGGTGCTTCTGGGTGGATTTGAACTGCCAACCTTTCAGTTAGTAGCTGAGTATATAGGGATACTACTAATTTGCAATATTAATTCTGTATCAGTGACCTTATAGAATTCTTATTATTTGCAACTTTTCTTTTCAGTCTCTTGGGTTTTCAAGTTATGCTTTGAGGTCATTTCACATTAATGATACAATTTCACTTTCTGTTTTCTAATTTGGTACTTCATTTCTCTCTCTTGTTTAACTGCTTTAGTTAATACTTCATTTAACTGCTCCTTACTCTAATGCGAATCCTTCTATGGTTTTATCATTAAGCTAGATAACAGCTTTGGTTTGCAACAAGTAGAAACAGAAAAATTATCAAAACACAAAACACATGGATAATTATATCACAGAATAGGAAATAGACATGACTTATAAGTATATGAAAAGAGGCTCAACCTCATCTGGACCATTATCAGCTTTCCCTTTAAATGCTAAAATCCAGATTTTTTTAAAATTAATTAATTTATTTATTTATTG
>NW_004444033.1:3036627-3061200 GCF_000243295.1 Trichechus manatus latirostris | reverse complement strand
GTTGTGCTAGTTTCCCCTGTATTGTGTACTGTCTCACCCTTCTAAAATCCAGATTTTTGTCCTCCATCCACTGTCTTTCTAAATGGATGCTCTCTCTGGACCATCGCTCCAGTATTGTCCTTTCCCTAGAGCATCTGATTTGTACATTCAACAGCCTCCTAGACAACCCCATTTTGTTTCCTGCAAACATCTCAAACTCAACACATTCAAAACTAAACCAATCACCAAACCTCTACCCCATCTCAGTGGAAGGCACTGTCCCTTTTTCAGGAAGACCCCCTGATGTGAGCCTTCTGTCCTTGGGCTCCAAGCTGGATGGCTCTCTGGGCTCCTTCAAGCTGTCATCCTGGGACTTGTCCCCTCTGCTCTCCAGGTCTGAACCACTGTTTCTGTATTTTCCATCTGTGTTTCTCAGCTTCCTCCTTTATTCTGCAGGAGCACATTATTAGTAACCTCCTTAAGGGGAGTGCTGAGTCCTTACATATTAGAAAATGTCTTTATTCTACCCTAATACTTGATGGTGGGATCCCTGGGTGGTGCAAAGGCGTAATGTGCTCAGCCACTAACGGAAAGGTTGGACATTCAAGTCCACCCAGAGTCATCTCAGAAGAAAGACCTGGTGATCTACTTCTGGAAAATCAGCCATTGAAAACCCTGCAGAGCACAGTTCTACTCTGACACTTACGGGGTTACCTGAGTAGGAGTCAGCTCAACAGTAACTGGTGTTTTTGTCTTTGCTTTTGTTTTTGTGGTTAATACTGGATGATAATTTGTCTGGGGGTTGAATTCTGGGCTGAAATCACTTTCCTTCAGAATTTGGAAGGCCTGGTATCTCTGCATTCTAGGATCTGGCATTGCCACTAAGAATTCTCATGCCACTGTAATATTAACATAAATGATATATTTTCTCTGGAAGTTTTTTGGGTGTTCGCTTTGCCCCTGATATACTGATGTTTTATGCTGTGGATCTATTTTTATTCTTTGTGCTGGGCACTTAGTGGCCTCCAGTCTAAAGACTTCTAACCTTTAGGGTGGAGAAGTTTTCTTGTATTATTTATATAATAGATTCCTCCCCTCAATTTTCTCTGTTCTCACTTCCTGGAACTTCTGTTAGTCCAATATGAGCCAACTAAATTGACTCCCTTTCATTTTGATCGTCTTTCCCATCTCTGCCTCGACTTTCTGGGAGATTTCTTCAACTTTATCTTCCAATTCTATTGAATTTTGATCTTCTGCTTTCTGAGAGATTTCCTTAACTGTATCTTCAATACTGTTGAATGCTTTATTTTGACAGCCTTTTAAAGAACACTTTCATTTCCAAGAGCTCATTCTTCTCCCCTGAGTTTTTCCTTTTTAGTACTCACTGCCTCTCAGTGGACATTAATTAGAGGCTTTTTATGGTTTGTTTTTAGTTCTTTTCTGTTTCTTATGTTATTCCCATTCCCTCCAGGGTCTTATTTTCTCTTTGTTTCTCTCAGTCTCAATCATGTTGGAGACTCTCCTTGGGGGTGGATCATCTTTGTATCTATTCATATGTTTAAGAATAAGACATTGAAAAGTCACTTGGGTTCTGTGTGTACATGGGTGGGATTCTCAGTGGCTAAGCTCGGGTTTTGGGTGCTCACCAGGAGCTGGGGACCCCCACATGCCTGTTTTCTGAGGTGACTCAATTTTCCTGAGAAGAAATCTCCAATCTCCTGGCCGATGCGGTAGACCCCTGACCCTGAATATTTTCTTTTGGTGGTGGGGGTCAGATGTTATAGAACCGGACTTACAAATTGTCCTCTTATTCTGATACCAGGTCTCATTCCTGCCTTCTGCCACACTCAGTCCCTTGGGGACCACCTCTCAGGGTTTCTGCAGAGGCAAATAAGCCCTTTCTTTTCCACAAAGTGGAAAGGTGCTCTTTTTGAGCACTCTAAGCTGATGCTTCCTCCCTTCTACAGGGTCATTCCATATTTCCACCTACTCTTAGCCTTCTAGAATTCTGCGGAAACTTCTCATCTGCTGGTGGCCTCTCTCATGTTCTCTTCATCATTGTGTCTTTATAGTTTTGTTTGTGTTTAATTCTCTTTCTACACATTTAGAAGGATGTTGGGAGAGAAGGAGATAAGAATATGTTCAGTCCGCCATTTTATCTGTTTCTCTGCTGGGTGAGCTCCCACGACACCAGCTGTCTCTACACCATCTTTGTGTGCCCAGAACTGAGCACAGTGACAGCACAAGGTCAGTTGTCTGCAAAATATCCATTAAACCAAACTGAACTTCCTGGCCTCCCTGAATCCCTCATGCTCACTACAGTGCCTGGATTGGCCAGGATCACAAGGGGCACAAAGATCATGCCACACACAGACCAGGGGAGGGGCTGGGAGATATCCTGTCTGGAGAAAAGAAGATGGTGGTGAAGGAGTATGGGAAGGTGCATGGGGTTTATGGCCATCTTCACATATTAGAGAGTCCAGTCGCTGCGTGGTGCAAACAGTTAACACATTCGGCTCCTAGTGCACGCAGAGATGCCTTGGAAGAAAGGCCTGGTGATCTACCTCCAAAAAAATCAACCATTGAAAACCCTGTGGAGACAGTTCTACTCTGACACACACGGGGTCACCATGAGTAGGAATCAAAGGCAACTTTATTTTTTCTACTGGTACACATATCAGAGAGATCTCAGGTAGAAAAAGGATTGACACTTTCGATGAGGGAGGGTGAAGGGTAGGAGGGTGGAGGGTGAGAGAGTAGAAGATACTCAGACAGATTCAGCTCCTTCTATGCATTCATTTGTTAACAGCCAGCTCCCTGATGATGGAATGGCCTACCTGGAAAGGTCATGAGTTCCCTGCACTGGAAACACTTAAACAAATCTGGACAACCAGCTATTAGAGTTTCTGTAGAAGAAATTCAACTCATTGGTTGAGGGATTGAACTAGATCCTTTTTTTAAAACTCTATCAGAGTTAAAACACCCTCTTTTATAGCAAATGTTTATAATATCCCCCTTACTATCCTGAAATAAAATAATAGGGTAGAAACTACTCTTTTAAAAGTATATATCTTTTTTAATCAATATAATTCACTGATTGTTATATAAAATAAAACTGCATAACGTACAATATGAGGATATATGCTTCCACGTGTAAATGGTCAGGAATGATTATGGCTGCTAGGATGAGACTATCAGATGCTTGCCCTCTACGTATGTAGAACCGTCACCAACACAACTGGTGCAGATGTAGACTCATATCGGCATGTTGTTTCGGTGACTCAGTTACCATGGGGAGCTTTGCCTCCAGGTGTGATTTTCCAAAATAGCAAACATCTCTTAGTAAAGTTCTAAAGTACAGTCTCCCTTGACTTACATGCAGAAACATTCCTAGAAAGTTCAATTGTGTTTACATGTAAACCAGAGTTCAGAGATAATTATGAACAGGTTTTTTATGCTTGGCTAGACATTTGAAAGTCGTGGGAGATGTGGGACAGGTGTTGGCTATACAGAAGTATTTTGTGTCTTGCACAAGTCCAGGCATACCTGATCACCACCTACTGAATGTCAGTAGCACTCCCCTAATCATTGTGACGATCAAAAGTGCCTCCACATATTTCAAAAATGCTCCAGGGGTCACTATTGCCCTTGCTGAGAACCGCTGGACTAGATGCTTACTGAAGTTCCTTCAGGAGCTCAGATTCTTTTAGGCGTCAGCAGGAGGGCAGATGTGCTTGGGGTTCCCCAGTCTCTACAGCCATTTGGTCTGGTGCACACAGAACAGCAGCTACCACTGGGGGCTTGAGTGGGGGCCTCCTTCTTCCAAGCAGATCCAGAACAGCCAAGGTATCAGCAGCCCCATTACTCATCCTCCCCCAGTTTTCCTAGCTATCCCCACCCCCATGAAGGAGGTTTCCTGCATGGGTATAATGGTCCCTGCATTTGACTTTCCTGAGAACAAGGGCAGGAGATATTGACCCCAAGAAGATGGCATCACCGGCGCTCTCCACACTACCCTTGATGTCCTCAGCCGGCCAGTCCCTAAACCTGAAGAAGACCAGCCAACTTCATTCTCCTTGTCTCTTGGGCCAGTGGAGCTGCAAAAATGCAAGCTGTGCAGGCTGCTGGGGCCACTTTAGATGGGGCTCCCCTGGCTGCCTCATCACCTCTCTCCACTCCCAGAACCTCCCTGTCTCCTCAGGCTGCCTACCCCATGACCTCCTCCCTGCTCTCAGGAGATGACCTTGCCTTTTGCCAGAGAACATCCATGAGAAGGACTTAGTGCCCTTTTGTCTGGGAGATTAATTCCTTGCTCTGTGCTCTGCATCGCATCCCTTCCCAGCGCCTCTGGGCTCCTGCTCCGTAGTTTTCCTCACTCCCTCTGCATCTGTAGCCATGTTTAACTCCTTCCTCTCAACTCAGAAACTTGCTCATCTCCTCTATCCTAAACAGGAAATACAAAGCCCTTTGTCCTAGCTCTTTCAAACCACGCTCTATTTCCTCCTTTCTGGTCCCATCAATGTTGTAGATTAATCTACACTTCCTGTGTCCTCTTTCTCAACACACTTGACCCTTGCAATCTGGTCCCTCCACAACACTGAAACCCCCCAGGTCGCTAATGACCTAATTATCCAATCCTGTTTTCCATCATCATCTCCTACTTAAATTCTCTGCAGCATTTTACTCCATGAACCAAGCTCTTTTTCCTGAATGTCTGTGTTGAGTTCATCACCCTCTATCCTAGTGTTGGTTGGTTAAAGAGCTTGGCTGCTAACCAAAATGTCGGCAGTTAGAATCCACCAGCTGCTCCTCGCAAACCCTAAGGGGCAGTTCTACTCTGTCCTATAGGGCCACTATGAATCGGAATTGACTCATCAGCAATGGGGCTGGGTTTTTTTTTTTTTTTTTGGTTTATCCTAGTGTTCTTGTTCCTTTTCTGACCCATTCTGTCCAGTTTGTCTTTGCTGGTTCCTCTCTACTTCTTCAACCTCCTTCCCCACTTCTCCTTTTCTCCTCCTCCAATCTCCCTTGAAATAATGAGGTCTATAACGTTCTGTCTCGTCCCTTCTCTCTCTTTCCCTCTTTACACAGTCACACCCACTCCTATGGCTTCAACAACTTCTTGGATGCTGTTGTCTCCCAGATCCACGACCAGCCTCAACTTCTCACCTTAGCTCTTGTCCTAAATGCACTTCTGCTTTTCAACTTGTCCACACTTGCTCTATGTTCTCTGTCTCACTGAATCGTGCCTCCTCCACGTAGTCGCCTAAGCTACAAACCCAAAAGTCATAGGCAATCTGCCTCTAAACCCTGTGGATCCTCTCTCAGGACCATTTCCTGATCCTGGCCTTCCTCTCCGTCCCCTCTGTCACCACTCTCATCGTTAGGCCTCTGGACTCTTTCCATGAAAGTCCCAACGGGCCTCCATGGCCCCAAGTTCTCTTTATTCCAATTCTTCCACTACTCCTCTGGAGCTCTCTTCCAAAAAGACCAGTATGATTCATGACTTTCTTCTTACCTAAAGTCTCCATATGCTCCTCATTGCCCACAGCTAAAGCCCAGGCTCCTCTGAAGGGCAGAGAACACCCTCCACTATCCTGCCCTGCTCACTTCTGTGGTAGCCATGCTGAGCATCTGGAACCCTGAACACACCAGGCCCTGCAAGACTATAGCTTGCATACCCTGTTCCTTCTGCCTTGAAAGTTCTGATGCAGTTTCTTCATCAGATCAACTCCATTTCATTCCTTAGGAGCCAGTTCAATGTCTTCTGGGAAGACATTTGAGTTCCCAGGGCAGGGAAGAGTGAGATCCCTGTGCTCTCTCATGCCTTACGCTCTTCACGCTCCTGTAAGTGCTGGCATTACCCTTCTAATAGACTGACAGCTATGTTCTTGCCTCATCCCTCGGCCTTATTCATCTTTGCATACTCAGTGCCTGGCATGTTGCTAGCAAGTTCTCAATGATTATCAGTAAAATGAAAGAATAAATGAACGAGCAGATGGATTGATTAAAAAACCATGCCCTCATCCGCCTCTTCATCACATCATTCCTTGGGCCAAGTTTCTCAAATTTTAATGTGCATACAAATTATCTGGAGATCTTGTTAAAATTTAGATTCTAATTCAGTTTAGGTCTGGGTGAAGCCTGAGAGTCTACGTTTCTAACAAACTCCAAGGTGATGTCAATGTGGCTGGTCTGTGGGCCACACTTGGAGAAGTAAGGCCCTCTACTATGCCAATGGCATCTAAACCTTGCTGAATATTAGCCACCTGGGGAGCTTTACAAACCCCAAACCCAGGTTGTACTCCCCACTAATTAAATCAGCTATCTGGGGGAGGGAGCCAGGCATCAGTATTCTTTAAAGATCCCCAGATGGCTCCAATGTGCAGCAAAGGCTGGGAGCCATTGCCCTCTGCCACGGCTCATTATTTCAGCAGTTCTCCACCCTGGCTGAACATTAGAATCGCCTGGGGAGATTGTAATACCGACTGGTGCCGGGGCTCCACCCCAGATCAATTAAACCAGAATCTCTGGTGTTGGCCCTAAGCTCCCCATATGATTCTAATATGAGCCAGGGATGTGAGCCATTTTTTTCAGGCCTCTCCTCCAAGGGCTGGCTGCATGTTAGAGGGACCATGCGCCCAGAATTCTGAAAGATATTGAGAGCGTAAAGGGTAGGTGTAACGTCAGACTGAGTCCCTACTCTCCAGTTACATGTTAATAATCTTGGAGAAGTTAATAGCCTCATCTCTAAAATGAGATTTAAAAGACATTCAAAATTACCCCTGTTTTAGTGGAACCTTCTGGAAGTCAAGACCCAAGTGGAATTTGGAAGAGCACCTGCACAGGAGCCTGTCTTCATCTCTCTGACATACGGGGACCACCTCTGTCCCCACCCATCAGCTTGGCTTCATAGGCCCAGCCCCCTCTGGAGGTGGGAGGAAGCCTCGCATGCACATGAGCTCCCCAGTGCAGGCCCAGCTGACAGCAGATGACTCAGTCACAGCCCAGCCCACCAAGGGGAAGCCACAAGGACTTCCACTCACAGGCACAGCAAGAGGTGGCATCAAACCAGCCCTTGCAAAGCAGCCTGGCCTGCAGCCTGGATGCCACACGGCCAGCCCTTTGCAGGGACAGGGCACACCTGCCATTCCCAGCACACACACAGCGCTGCCACCTGACCCTCACAGCCAGCCTGCGTGTTTGCATCAGACTCCTCTACTGTAGCTGACTCTGTCAATCTGCACGGCACTGTGGGAGAGCACAGAGTGAACACGCAGAACTTAGGTTCAAATCCTGGATTACTCTCGCGGCGTCTTTATATTAAAAATTGTTTGTTACTTAGCTGAAGTTCAAATTTAGCTGGGCATCCTATATATTTATTTGCTAAATCTGGCAACCCTACAGGACCAAAACAAAAACAAAAAAAAAACCCGTTGTCGTCGAGTCGATTCTGACTCATAGCGACCATATAGGACAGAGTAGAACTGCCCCTTAGGGTTTCCAAGGAGCAGCTGGTGGATTTGAACTGCCGACCTTTTGGTTAGCAGCCATAGCTCTTAACCACTGTGTCACTAAATGCTCAGGCCTGGTGGGGGAAAGTCCTGGAGGGGTGAGGGCCTGCCTGGCTGAGCTGGGCTCTGAAAAACAGATGGCAAAATTACACGTATGTTTTGGCCCCCAGAGCATCTTCTACAAATGCTATTGGCGGCGTCTTTCTCCCCTGGAGCAGCTGGTCAGTTCGAACCACCAAGCTTTTGGTTAGCAGCTAAGTGCTTAACCATTGCTCCACCAGGGCTCCTTCTAGAAATAGGCTTTGGCAAAGCCCAGCCAATTCCTGGAGCCAGGTGAGGGCTGGGGCTGAGCTGAGGGCTGCAGGAGGGTCCTGACTCCCACTCCCTGCATCCCAGCCCTTCTCACCCCAGAGAAGCTAAGTCAGCCTGATTCTTCCTGACTCTACAGGAACCAAAATGTCCTCCCACCACCTGTCTGTGATGTCTGGACCTGCACGGGTGGAGCCTCATCCCATCATCCTGAAGTGAGATTCCACGAATGCTCACAAAGTGGAGTCTTAGAGCTCATCCACCCCTCTTAGTGCTGAGAAGTCTGAGCTCAGAGATGCACATGCTCGCCCAAAGCCACACAGCAAATGAGGGGCTGGGCTGGAACCCAGCTCTCCCCTGCTCAACCACGCTTTGGTCCTCACCTTGACCCTTAGAATAGAAACACAAATGACTTATGTACAAATCCATTCACCAGCCCCACAATCTGGGATCAAACTGGAGAGGGCCTTAGGTTCTCTCCAGGTATGTCCCCACCTCCACAGAGAAGCAAAGCTGCAGAGAATCCCACCCCAGGGGGTAAGGGCTTTCCAGGTCTCCTGGAGGACAGCTTTGCTAGGCTGCCTTTCTCCAGGTGCCCACCTTGCGGAGAAGGCGCGGCTGTTGGAGGTATCCTCACTGAGGGGAGGGAGAGTGAGCCATGGAGTCTAGTGTCTGGGCTCCAAGCCTGATCTGGAAGGTCTTGGCAAATTACCCAGCCTCAGTTTCCTCATCTGACAAGTACCTGCTTCACAGGGCTCTGGTAAAGATGAAATGAGCTCAGACACAGGTGGCCCAGTGAGACTGTGGGCTCTGCTGCTCCATAAACAAACACCCAAGTCCCTGTCCTTCTAGACTGGGGCTGGGCCCTCCTTGTGCTCTTGAACGGTGTGCTCTTCTACCCCCTCCCCCACCCCCCAGGAGGCTGATACCTGGCGGCAGGTGAGCTTCGCCAGGAGGTGAGGGTGTTTGGGTTCTTCTCGGCCTCCCAAGGGTCAACAGTGACACCCTGCACTATACCTCGCCAGACTCCTCCTCACAGCCCCTGAGGGGTCCTGGCAGACCCTTCATTGCTGTTTTCCTGCTGTGAGGAGAAATGACCAGTCCAAAGTCACATGACAACAAGAGGTAGACTGGGTCAGCCTCGCCTCCCACATCGGCTCCGGCCCTGCAACCAGAGTCCCTGGGGACTCAGAAGCACTGCCCAAGGGGTTCACCCTCCAGTCGCCTCAAATCACCTTCAGGAAAGAGGCTAGAGGACACCTTCTACTGAGAGTCCCTGTGAGGCAGCAGAGTCAAGGCTGCCCTCAGATGTGCAGTCCAGGGCTGGCCCTGACGTGCCCTGGGACACTCCACATGGGGAAGAGGGTGCAGTGACCTTGTCCCAGCTCACGCCGACCTTTGAGGAGCTCAGTCCCTTCTGGGCCCAGTTTGGACAGACCACGGGAAGTGAGTGGGCAGGAGGTTCTGCAGGGCTCCTTGCAAGTGGGAATACCTGCACTTCTTGGCCCCAAGAGTCAAAGTTAGGATGGTTTCCACTTTGCAACAGACCTTCTGTCCCTTGTTTGAGAGCATAGGGCTGCCAGCTATGGCCCTGAGCTGGGGATGAGGATTGGGTGGCCTTGGCTGTGGGGGGCTGTTCCTCACACACGCCTCCCATGGGCTTCTTGCTGAGGATGGTGAGCCCCTGATTCCTGACTGCTGAGGGCCTGAGACCCTGGCAGCAGGACATCCTGGCGAGGAGGCAGTAAAGTTTCCATTTGGACCTGAGGTCAGCCTTTCCCACCTCCCAGAGCACCCCTAGCCTCCCATGAACCAGGTATTTCAGTGAACAAAGGAGTCACTCTCCTAGCTATCTCTGATTTCAGATGCTGATGTAAGGTTGAAGGGGCCCTGGTGACTCAGTGGTTAAGTGCTGGGCTGCTAACCGAACCCACCAGCTGCACCTCGGGAGAAAGCCGTGTCAGTCTGCTTCTGTAAAGATTTACAGCCTTGGAAACTCGTATGGGGCAGTTCTCCTCTGTCCTATAGCGTCACTATGAGTCGGAATCGACTTGACGGCAATGGGATGTTTTTTTGGTTAAAGGTTCTGGCACTCTCAGAACAAGCAGACTCCTGTAGGAGAGACAATCCCAGCTTCAGCTGATCCCCATTATGCAGATGGAGAAACTGAAACTCATTCATCTTGCTTAAGCAGTTAGCATGGGCAAAGGGAGAATTTGGCCCTTGTGCTGGGAATGGTGCTGCGTCAGTCAACTCCCTGCTGAGCACCCGATCCCCAGCGACCAGGAGAGCCTCTGATCCATGAGGCCTGCAGTTAGGCAAGGACAACTGCAGAGGTCTGGACTCTCCCCTACCCCAGTACAATGTCATGTGCAGGCTTCCTGCCGGTGGGCCCCTACATCCCCTGGCTCTCCTCCCCAGGGTCCCTGTTGCCACAGCCAGGGAGAAGCCGGGCTCGGATCCACTGGGTAAACATTCCTGTATCTGCCTGACCTTGGCCAGCCTTCCCCGGAGGCTGCAGGCAGATGTTACCCAGCTGAGCACCGAGATGAGAGAGCCTGGGGAGCAAGAGACGCTGGGGAAATGAACAAGAGTGGGGCGAGGGGATGGCAGCAGGATTGTTGCTCCCAGAGGACCAAATCTTACCTGCAAAGACCCTGGGGAGGCTACGATCCTTGAGCGGAAGGCACACCCTTTGCTGTTTGCATGTTTTGCCCACACTGCCACCTCCTTAACCGGGTCACCCATGGGAACTCAGAATGTCATAGGACCTGGGCTTAGCATTCCACCCTCTAAGAGGAGAGTGCCACCCGTCGGGTGGTTGGCCCTCCCTTCTTTGTCCCCAGCCTGGGGGCTCTTTCTCCTCTCTCTGGAAGCTCATCAGCAGGCAGAACAATGGCTGCTATTTCCTGCTGATGCTGCCTGCCTTCTCCAGGCCCCAGGGCCTCTGCTCCCTCCCTGAGCCCAGACCTCCTCTAGGACCTCGGGTCAGGAGGACAAAGACAACACCTGGCTCTGCCCTGGGCCACCTATGACAAGGTCCAGCTGATCTCCACTGCCTGAGGGAGGGGATAGCTAAGAGGACAGTGTCCGAATCCCAGGTAGGGGAAGGGGCTCACAGGCTCAGTATGCCAGGGGTCTACAGAACTAGGTGGGGTGGGTGAGAGAGGTGGCATCTCCTTGGCTCCCTTCGCCCAGCCCTGAGTCAGATGGGAGTCAGGTGGGACACCACACCACCCTTTCTACTCTTCCAACAGGGGTTGGATGACAAGGAGACACCTGAGCGAAGGGGAGAGAGGTGTCTGGAGCAATATCCGAGCACCATCGCTAAAGGAGCCCAGGAGTGGAGCGACCCGCAGTATGCTTTGCTGTATGTGGATTCCAGCTGCCGTGGGGGTGCGGGGTGGGTGTTCTCTCAGAGGTCTCAGTGTGGCCACAGCACAGCGAGTGGGTCTATAGGGAGCTCCGTCATCACGAAAATCACTTCTGGGGCCTCCAGGCAGCAGCCCGGTGAGAACCGGCCCTCCACACCCAGAGCCCCTGCAGTCAGGAGGGCCGAGACATCCGCTGTGCCCCCTGACTGTGAGGAGGGGCCTAGAGGGGGGCAGGATTCATCCAACCGCCCCCCCTCCCCATGCACAGGACTGGACTCAGGGAAAGAGAGGAAGGGGGCTTTGCGGGTGTGCAGAAGGGGAGCTTCGCCTTTGGGGAAGGAATCTGGCTTTATTCACTTACTTTAATGAGCTGAGATGGGGGAGGGAAGCTTGTGGCAGGGCCTTAGTCTCTCTTCAGAGCCGATACCCCTCAAAGGAAGCCAGGCTCACGGGTGACGCCAGTCAGCCTGGGAGATTTCGCAGGCTGGCCTCGCGCCTCCTCGCTCCCGGCCACCAGACAGAGGTCCGGGATGCGGAGGCGGGCACGGGACTTGTGTCGAGAGGAAGGGGCGATGTCTATGGTCAGGTTCCGAAGCTAGTTAGGAGCGGGTAAGGCCGGGGCGGGATGCTGAGTCTCAGAACCCTGGCTTAGCGCTGACAAGGAAAAAGGCACAGCGGGTCGGCCATGGAGCTGTCCCGACCCTGGTGCTGAAAACCGAGAGAGGAGGCGGAGAGCAGTCAGCAGAACCTGCGCCTCACCCCGGAGTGAGAGGGGGCGGATGGAAAGGGATTTCCCAAGGACCCCCCTTTCTACTCACGCTTCAAGGAGATAAGGGCACTGGGAGTGGGGGCAAGAAGATGGGCTGAGCTTTGCGAAGTGTGTAGCCGCCCAAAGCTGCGGCCTGCGTGGCGAAAGTGGGCCACGGCCCGGATGGGGTAGCTCGCAATCTGGGCAAGCTGTGGGGCATGGGAGAGAGTGCAGGGAAGAGACCCTGGGCTAGGCCGGTCCATCCCCGTCCGCCCACACTCCGGGAAGGGACCCCGGGTGCACGTCGAGGAGGAGTGCATGGGGTGTTCTCACGCCTACAGCACAGACGCGCGCACAGCGGGCTCCCGAGGGCGCATACAAACCCCATGGACACACGGGGCGTGCTCTTAGAACCGGCACACACCAACCATACGCAAGCAGTACCGACACGGGTCCCACACACGGGCACCGGCTTCCCCCGGCTGCCAAGGCGCCTGCTCCAGGCTGGCATCCTCACAGCCCGTCTGGCCTGGACGTCCCTCTGGTTTGACTTCCCGGCTTCAGATGGCGCCCCCAAGGGAGGCATGGCCAATGGGAAGCCCTCAGGTCTGATCTGCAACCCCCGAAGGTGTTGGAAAGGAGCAGACAGGGAGCTCCTGCTCCCAGAAAGACAGGGGCGAGACAAGCGGAGAGGGTAGGTCTCAGACACCCCCTTCCCTCTCCCTAAACTAGTTCTGGTACCAGAACCGCCAGGAGTGTAGACGGGAGTGTGAGTGTGAGCATGAGTGCCCCTCCCCCAAACAGAGGACTCTCGGAGGACCAGCAAATACCTGTGCGTGGGGGCCCCGCTTGGAGCCCCTCAGCGAATAATCCGGACCTGCCGGCTTTTCTCGGTGAAGGTGGGTGGGAGTAGGGGTTACCTGCCTGCCCTCCACTTCGCCTCCTGCAGGTTGCGGGCAGCGGAGAAACTCCTTGCCGGTGGGCGAGAAGTTGCCAGGGTCGCGGATCCGGGAGGGAGAGCCCCCGCCTCCTGGGGGTCTGTCGGGGTCCGCGCCCCCGCGTTCGCCGGCCTCGCAACCTGGCCGGCTTCCTCCCTCCTGCAGACTCAGCCGAGCAAGCGCCGGGAGCCCGCCCGGCCTCGGGGAGAGTCTGCCGCTGACCTGCATTGACGTCATTGCGTCATTAGGTTTCCCCTGGAAACACTGGCGCGCCCGAAATAGTAACACATTAATTCAGGCCGCGGAGGCTGGAGACTGTTTGTAAGCCTGCGGCTCACTCCGCGCGAGCGAGGGCAGCGCCGGCAGCGCTCGGCGACTATTTTGAGAACAAAGGCAGGCAAAATATAGACGTCCGGAGAGGGTGCGGGGGACGCGGAGCCCCTCTGCTCACACGCAGGCACACCCACCCGCACACACACGTGCACACCACACCTCGGTCTGTCTATGCGGGCGGGCGCTCCTCGCACTCGGGCATTTACAGGGACCTGCGGGCATGTGTGCGCCCAGATCCCTGGCACAAGGACCCGGGCGGGGTCAGGGCCCCTTCCCTGCTTGGGCAGAAGGACGAGGCCGCACCCACCACCCTGCGTGGCCCCGCACGGCGGGCGGCCTGCCACCCTCCTCCACAAGCCCGTTCCCACCCACGGGAGGCTGCGGGCCGCCCCGAGGGCTTGTCTTCCTGTCTCCGGGAGTACTAGCCCTTCTCCCACGGGAGGCTGCGGGCCGCCCCGAGGGCTTGTCTTCCTGTCGCCGGGAGTACTAATCCTTCTCCTCCCTCCCCGCCCGGAGTCCGCGCAGGGGACCGTGTAGGACTCCAGCCGCAGCTGTGACATCCCCGACTGCGGGCGGGCAGACCCCACTCCGCGCCCTGCGCTCTCCGGCTTCAAAGGAGGAAGACTGATTCTGGACAGAAAGACCGGAGGTCGGAGTGGCTGTCGCCGGCTCCAGGATCGCTTGGGCGGGGGAGCTGCCGACTTTTCTGCGCGGCACCTCTTTCCCGCTCGCGGCCGCAGCCTGGGGCCGCAGGTAGGAGCTGGAACGGGTCCGCCAAGCAGAGCACCGGGCTTCGGAGGCTCCTGACTAACTAGCTCCCCATCTTCCCTAATCTGGCTGGGAACTCAGTCTCTGGTAGGGGAAGAGAGCACGCCTCTGATAGAAATAGCCAGCGCTGAGGGGTGGGCTGGCGCCCGAGGCGCAGAGCCGGAGAGCCGCAGAGACGACTCGGAGGACACAGAGGGCGCGTCCGGGGGCTGAGTGGCTCGGCGGCTCCCTGTGTGTCCTGAGTGTCGGCGGGGGACCAGGAGGGGGTCACCTGAAAGAGGCAGACTCGCCTTCATCCCAGACGCCGCGCAGGACCTGGGGAATCCGGTGAAGGGCGCAGAGGGCTCTGTGTTTCATTCCACCCCGGGCTGGCTCGCCTCTGCTCTCTCTGGCCCGAGGATGGGTGTGTGTGGGATTTGGGGACACGTCACCCACGGTTTCTGTCTCTGCTTGTGCAAGCGTGCACAGCTCAAGGCCGTGACTTGGTTCACAAGCACCCCTAATCCCAGGTATCCTCCTCTTGGTCTTTGCTCCTCCTTGACCACAGAGATGAGGAGCAGGCAAGCGCACTAGCCTTCACCGACAAACCAGAGGACAAACTCAGGTCCGGGCAGGTAGAAGCCAGCCCCAAAGCACAAGCCCTGGGAAGGACAGGCCTGGCCCTACCCCTGCGGGCTGTGAGGTGTTTTCCCCCCAGGCGCCCTTCCCTCCCCAAGCTGCAGTGGCCTCAACTATGAAATGGGGCCACAAAGCCCACCCCACAGGTCTGTTGCGAAGGTTGGGAGAATGTGCCGGAGAAATGACATACCCTACTCCAATACTTGCATCCTTGGATAGTTCTCTCTGCAGTGAGTGAACCTGTCCTCCCACCATATACGCACTCCCTGGTCACATATCTGGGGGAAACTGATCAAAGGACACTTGCGGAATGGTGACATCTGACATCAAGTGCCACGGCCTCAAAACAGATGTCATTTGTGCTCTTTCCCTCCACATCCTCAGCTTCTGATCAATTCCCCTCCGCCCAAAAAGCTGCCATGGAGTCATTCCTACTCATGGTGTCAAAGGAGAACTGTGTTCCATAGGGTTTTCAATGGCTAATTTTTCAGAAGTAGATTGCCAGGTCTTTCTTCCAAGGCACCTGTGAGTGGACTCCAACCTCCAACCTTTCAGTTAGCAGCCTGTTAATCATTAAACAGCTGTTAACTCTTTGCACCACCCAACCCGCTCCCCCCCAAAAAACCCACTGCCTTCCAGCTGATTCTGACTCACAGCAACCCTAGGGCTCCAAAACTCAAAAGTAGCTCCCTAATGCCTTCAGGTTCAAGTCCTGCTGGGGGGGGGGGTGGGTGGGGAGCAGGGAAGCGGGTCTGGCTCCCTCTTTCTTCAGGCTTATTTCCCAGCAGGACATGCACCAAGATTCACCCACAGCTCCTGTCACATTCAGCTCCTGCTGTCATCTGCCTGTGGGGTTCCTCTGCTGGACCTCAGCCGAGATGGTGTGGCACTGGCTTCTGTTCCCCAGCTCAGCTCCCCCTGACACAGTGCCTGACACAGCTGCTGACGTTAATGTTGGTGAACCAAAAGATTGATAGTCCCTCTTTTGGGGGCCTCCTGCCCCAGCCCCACTGCTCCCATCCACCTCCCCACGTCTAAGTCCACCCAGCCCCCAAGGCCCAGGTCAAATGCCACCTCCTCCATGAAGGTGTCACTGCTCCCGGGGTTATGTGTGCATTCTTCTTCAGACCCTGAGTCACCATGAGCTGCTCCCTTGGCTTTGAGCACATTCTGCCTGGAATTTTTGTCAAGTATGTGAACAGTATATTTCCCTGCTTCGAGGAAGAACTGGGTCCTACCCACCTCGGGTGCCCCATGTAGGCTCAGCTCTGCCCAGCACAGCGCACAGTAGGTGCTCATGAGGTGTTTCCCGACCTACACTCACCAGGTCTGCTCATTCTCTCAGCCAAGTGCCTGGACCAAGCTGCAGAGTGAACTCTGATGGTGATATCACTGCAGACCTGGGCTAAGAGAGACCCTGGCCCCGTCCCGGGAGATGTTCCACACCACCCAGCCCCAAGGATGGAAGCTGGAGAAGTGTCCTTCGTACCTTTCTTCTACTCTGGGGGAAAGTGCCCAGAGGTTCACATCCACACAGCAACTCCTCAGAAGAAAGACCTGGTGATCTACTTCTGAAAACTCAGCCACTGAAAACCCTACGGAGCACAGTTCTACTCTGACGCACATGGGGTTGGCCATGAGTCAGAACTGGCTTGACAGCAACTGGTTTTTTAGTTTTGGGGGAAAGTGCAGTGTGTGTCTGGCAACCTGGGAGGGGGAGGGGGAGGGGGAGGAAGAGGCCCACCCGAGTCAAGGCTACAACATTCCAGATCTGCTGTTCTGCGAGAAAGCCTGTGTCTTGCAACCACAGGACAGACCCCAGCTTCACTGGGGCCCACAGCAGTGTCTGCCACTCAGTGAACAATGAACTGGAGACCTGGAGCAAGCAACAGGCTTTGCCCCAACTAGGGAATGTGCAGGAGCCATCCTGAGCCTCTGGAACGCTGAACACACCAGGCCCTGAAAGACTTCCTTGCACACTCTGCTCCTTCTATGGACCTGCTCTCTGTGTGGCCCAGCCCCATCCTGGCCATATCCTCCCCGGACTGTCTCAATCCCCCTCAAAGGGACTGTGTTTCACTATCTGCTTCATATACTTGTGGAATGAGATCTTCAGGAGGGCTGTTAGCCCAGACATAGAGACCTGGCAACACCCTCGACTTCAGCAGAAATTGGCCCCACCAGTGGGAGTCCTGTGCCCCTCAAACCTGGAGCTGCTGGTGGGCAGATGGCAGAGTGGGCTGCTGTCTTGGGATTTGACCTGTGGCTGGCTGGGCCTTGGTGGCCACTGGCCCTCTCCTCCCAGCAGGCCTCTGATGCCCTCTTACCCTCTCTAGCTGCTGTACCAAGCAACAGTGCTGCAGTCACTATGTAATGACGCCTCTCATTTGGCCATTTACAACCTTCATTGGCCAAATTCCACTTTTTCCAACTCGTTCCTCTCCCAATTCCTGTTCCCTGACCACTGGCTGTCACCCCAGGCCCTGGTCAGGCTTTGCTCTAACATTTCCCACCCCATGGGTCCAACCTGCCCCCTAGAGGCACCACACCCCCATCACCTGCTCACCAGTCTCCAGATCTGCATCTGCCAGGCCTCCCTGTGCTGGTGCCCCTGCCCCTAAGCCAGGATCTGCCTTCCCAGTTCTCCTGGCTTCTAGTGCCTGGGAGGGAGTGCTGAGATAAAGATTCCACTCTGCAGGACGCTGGTTCAGGTCCTGCTTCCTGATGCAGGCACAATTGTGTTTGTTGCTTTTTGGGGCAGAGGTGGAGGCAGCTGAGCAGCAAAATGATCACATTTGGAAAACTTGACAAGGATCCAGTGGCACAAAGTCAAGGGCTGGATTGAAACTGAGGGTAGCGTGGTGCCAGCTCAGCTGATGTGGTCAAGTTTTTATAACTGGCATTCAGAAGAGGGAGTGCTCTGGCAGGCTGCAGAAATGAGATACTGGGGTGAACCCCAAAAGACAAGTAGGACCTGGTTTGGGCGAAGGGAAAGGCAGTCTACTCATTGCCATTGAGTTGATTCTAACTCATAGTGACCTTCTCCCACAAAGCGACTGGTGGGTTAGAACCACTGACCTCTTAGTTAGCAACTGAATGCTTAACCAAAGGGCAACCAAAAAAAAAAAAAAAAAAAAAATCAGAAAACCAAATCTGTTGCCAAGTCGATTCTGACTCATAGCGACCCTATAGGACAGAGTACAACTGCCCCATAGGGTTTCCAAGGAGTGGCTGGTGGATTTGAACTGCCAACCTTTTGGTTAGCAGCCAAACACTTGGCCACTGTGCCACCAGGGTTCTAATGGGCAACCAGGCACTCCTTAAAAGACAGGCTAGGTAGGAGCAATTGTATAAAGCAGGCTTTCAACCTGGCTGCGCATTAGAATCACTCGGAAATAAACTGGAAACCCTGTTTATTACATAGAGGCGTAGTGGTTAAGAACTACAGCTGCTAACCCAAAGGTCGGCAGTTCGAATCCACTAGGTGCTCCTTGGAAACCCTTTGGGGCAGTTCTACTCTGTCCTATAGGGTTGCTATGAGTTGGAACTGACTCGACGGCAGTGGGTTTGGTTTTTGGTTTTGGGAATAAACCTGGATCTCAACCTAAAGAGAACATAAAGATACTCTCAAGAAATTCAGATTTAATTGATCTTGAGTGAGGCCCAATACTATGGATTTAACTGTATCCCCCCAAAATATGTGTTGGAATCCTAACCCCTATACCTGGGGATGTAATCCTGTTTGGAAATAGGGTTTTCTTTGTTATGTTAATAAGACTGTTACCAGTGTCAGGTGTTGTTAGGGATTGAATTGTGTCTCCCCAAAATATGTGTTGTAAATCCTAACCTCTATGTCTGTGTTTATAATCCATTGGGGAATGAGTTGTCTTTGTTATGTTAATGAGGAAGGATTAGTGTAGGGTGTGTTTTGAGTCAATCTCTTTTGAGACATAAAAGAGATTAAAACAAGTGAGCCAGTAAACAGAGATGAGGGAAGAGAGATGCTAAGACATATGGAGATCTCCAAGGAATCAGGAAGCAGAAGCTAAAGAGACAAGGACCTTTCTCCAGAGCCGACAGAGAGAGAAAGCCTTACCCTAGAGCTGGCACTCTGAATTCGGACTTCTAGCCTCTGAAACTATAAGAAAATAAATTTCTGATTGTTAAAGCCACCCACTTGTGGTATTTCTGTTATAGCAGCACTAGATAACCAAGACAGAGGTGTTCTAAACCTAATCACTTATGAGTTATAAGAAAAGCAAATTAGACACACACATGCACATGTGCACACGTGCACACACATGCACACACACACACGGAAGAAGACAGATGTCATGTGAGGATCGCCAAGGAATCAAGGAATCCCCAGGGCAACCAACAAAAAAGAACTGACACAGCTGACACCCTGATTTGGACTTTTAATCTCCAGAACTGTGAGAAAATAAATTCCTGTTCTTTAAAGCCACCCACTTGTGGTATGAGTGTCACAGCAGCAGCAAGAAGTGAAGACACCCAGGCACTTGTATTTTTTAAACTTTCATTTGTACTTTGTGATTTATTGACAATGAGGTGCCAAGCTACCAGAAATTATTTTTAATTTCTTATATTGTTAAGGCAACTACAGAGTTATGGCTTAGAGGAAGGCTCTGGAGTCCTCTCCCCTGGATTCCTGGCTCCCCACTCAGTGACCAGCTGACTTGAATGATTTCCTGAACTCCCTACATTTCTTGCTTCCTCCTCTGTAGGCTGGTGACAATAATAGGTCCCACATCTTTGAGGGTGCTTTGTGGGTTACATAAGATTGTGCATTTGTGTATTGAGCACTAACATACTGGGCACTGGCAGTGTTTAATGCCTCCCAGATGATTTTAATGTGCAGCAGAGGTTGAGAACCTCCAGCACAAATCAAAGGCAAAAAAAAAAAAAAAAAAAGGCTGTAGGGAAACTCTCCTGGATGTTGGGGAAGATCCATATCAAAGGGAGATGAAGCTGAAAAGTCAGGTTAGAGCTATATTAAGGAATGGTTTAATGACAGGGTGAAGTGTCAGGACTTCAACTATTAAGCAAAACAGAAGCCCACGGGTTGGGGTTTGAGGACAAGGAATGACATGATGAATGGAATACTTTGGGGATCTGGGGTCGTGCAGCCTTGATGGAGGGAGGAAGATAGAGCCAAGTCTGGGATCAGGAGGGCCCAGAGCAGGCAGTGGAACCTGAAAAGAAGGGATGAGAATGAGATGAAGCGTGAAGTCAGAATCAACAGGATTTGGGACCTTCATGGCATAAGAGCTTAGAGAGACTGAGGGAAGAAAAATAAATATAAGTTTTTAGGTCTGGGGGAATAAGAAAATAACTCCTGTGTAGGTTAGGATTATATTTAGCTGTGAGTGTCAGACAACTCAAATCATCAGTGGCTTGAACAAAGTAGAAGTGTATTTCTCTATTAGAGATATCAAAAACTGGCAAGGCAGTTCTGTCCCACAAAGTCCTTGGAGATCCAGGTTCCTTCCAGCTCTCTCATCCACCATCTTGTTTCAACTCCACCCAGCTCTCCATATCTGCTGTTCTCACCTTTGTGCCACCTGTGATGTCTTTCATTTGTTCCCATTTTGTGTGATTACCTCCCACACAACCTCCCAAACGCAGCTCAGACATCACACCTTAAAAAGAAGACTTCCCTAACCCACAGGTCAGTTAAGTGTCTCTCCATGGCACCCCCACCATGCCCTGAGCCTAGCTCCATCCCTGAATGTATTGCATTTTTAGAGTTTTACAGTTGTTTATGAGTTTGTAAGTAGTGCTGGTGTTGCAGCAGTTAAGCACTCAGCTGCCAACCGAAAGGTTGGCGGTGTGAACCTACCTGCCACTCTGGAGGAGGAAAGAAGTAGCAGTCTGCTTCCATAAAGATTACAGCCTTATACAGCGGGGCCACCGTGGCGGAGTAGTCAGATGCTTCCTGTGGTCCCTCTTACAACAACGACCTTAAAAAACAAGTGAATCAATTATATATGACAATCTAGGAGCCCCGAACATCAAAGACAAAGTTGAGGAATTGGGCTGAGTGGCAGGGGGAGGGAGAGACAGTTCAGAAGCAGCGAGGAGTTGCCAGACCCAACCCAGTGGGAGGCGGCACCCTGCAGGCTGGATTGGCTGGCATGGGTGATGAGGCAAGCAGTGGTGCTCTGGATGCATTTTCCACATTGGGAGAGACTGAGCAGCAGAGAGTCTACTCAAGCCTCCAGAACCAGTGAAAAGCGGCGCTCAATCAGCAAAAGAAAAGTACATGTGTCTAACCTACCACAGGGATCAAAAAACATCCCTTTTGGGAAAAACCTCTCTCCCATTTACCTGCCCCCTCCCCGCTCTGCGCCGTGTCCCAGGCTGGCTTCAGCCATTTCTGTGTCCCCTGGGCCCAAAGTAAGGACCCGTCACACACCCTGAGCCATTCTCCCAGCCTTGGGGAGGGAACAAATTAACAAACAGGAATAAATAATCTGCCAGCTCCCCTAAGCTGGGAATTTATGGTAGGCGCAGCTCCTTTGACTAGGCATAGGCATAAGGGGTCCATGGACTTTGAATGCCTTTCACCTCTGCATAGACCTGTGCGGGCCCATTTAAACTGCATAGGCCCTCATGAGCACTGTATAACAGGGTATATACCTGAAGCCTAACTTCAATTGTATCAGCTATATGGTGGAGTGGCAGGTTCGTGACATTTGACACCACTCTGCCCATTGAGCAGAGTCCTCACCTATCTACATCAGGGGCCTGATGACTGATGGCTCCACTCCTGCCACCTAGCCACCTTGACAGGGGTCCAGTAATAAGTGGTGCCTCCCAGTCCTTAGAGCCAACAGCACTGGGTGCCCATGGTCCAGCTGCAAAAATCACCCATCTATGCACTCTAGGGAACTGGGACACGCTTTCCTCCCAGACACTCAGGGGCAGCCATCAGCCCCCTGCTTTGCTCAGCGTGTGACCTCCTACTGCAGCTAGAAACCTGTGCCTATGCCAATCACCCCTGCCCATCTAGGACTGTAGGTGAGAGCCTGTACCACATACTTAGTGACAAACTACCTGGACACCTGAGCTGAATCTATACAAGAAAAGTAAATGGACTCCTGGGCTCACATACCTAGTAACAGATCTAACCACCTGGAGACAGGACATTACAGCTTCAAAGATGCCAATAATCAAACTAGCTCACACAAGCTGCCTATTTGGGCATATCAAAACAAAACAAAACAAAACAAGAAGCTAGGACACAGTAAGCAAACATAAAATAAATAAATATAATAACTTATTGATGGCTCGGAGACAACAGTCAATATCAAATCACAAAAAGAGACAGACCATGATGTCTGCAGCAAGCTCCCAAAACAAAGAATCAAGAAATCTTCCGGAGGACGAGAACCTCTTGGAATTACTGGAGATAGAATACAAAAGATTAATACACAGAACTCTTCAAAATATCAGGAAGGAGATCATACAAAATGCAGAACAAGCCAAGGAACACACAGACAAAGCAATAGAGGAACTTAAGAAGATTATAGAAGAGCCTAATGATAAATTTAACAGGTTGCAAGAATCCATAGAGAGACAGCAATCAGAAATCCAGAAGATTAACAATAAAATGTCAGAATTAGACAACTCAGTAGAAAGTCATAGGAGCAGAATTGAGGCAATGGAAGTCAGAATTAGTGAGACTGAAGATAAAGCACTTGACATCAACTTATTTGAGGAAAAATCAGATAAAAGAATTTTTTTTTAAATGAGGAAATCTTAAGAATTATGTGGGACTCTATCAAGAGGAATAATCTACGTGTGATTGGAGTACCAGAACGGGGGGGATAACAGAAAATACGGAGAGAATTGTTAAAGATTTTTTAGCAGAAAATGTCCCTGATATCTTGAAAGGTAAGAAGATATCTGCCCAAGATGCTGATCGAACCCCACATAAGGTAGATCCTAAAAGAAAGTCACCAAGAAATATTATAATCAAACTTGCCAAAACCAAAGATAAAGAGAGAATTTTAAGAATGACTAGGGATAAACGAAAAGTCATCTACAAAGGAGACACAATAAGAATAATCTCAGACTACTGAGCAGAAACCATGCAGGCAAGAAGGCAATGGGATGACATATATAAAGCCTTGAAGGAAAAAAAATGCCAGCTAAGAATTATATATGCAGCAAAACTGTCTCTCAAATATGATGGTGAAATTAGGGCATTTCTAGATAAACAGAAGTTTAGGGAATTTGCAAAAACTAAACCAAAATTACAAGAAATACTAAAGTGAGTCCTCTGGTTAGAAAATCAATAACATCAGATAACAACTCAAGACTAGAACACAGGACAGAGCAACGAGATACCAACCCAGATAGGGAAGTCACAAAAGTAAACCAAAGCTAAAATGCTGAAGATAGGGAAACAGAGATGTCAGTATGTAAAAGATGATGACATTAAAACAAAAAAGAGGGACTAAAAGATGTAGTCATAGATCTTTCCTATGGAGAGGAAGTCGAGGCAATATAAAGAAATAAAAGGGTGGTTTAAACTTAGAAAAATAGGGGTAAATATTAAGGTAACCATAAAGGAAACTAACAATCCTACAAGTCAAAATAAAAAACAAGAAAAACATAAAGACTCAGCAAATACAAAATCAACAACAATTAAAAAGAGGAAAAGAAAATACATAAAGAAAAACAACTCAGCACAGACAATTAAGTGGAACAAAGAAACTGTGACAACACACAAAAAAAGACATCAAAATGACATCACTAAACTCATACTTATCAATAATTACGCTGAATGTAAATGGACTAAATGCACTAATAAGGAGACAGAGAGTGGCAGAATGGATAAAAAAACATGATATGCTGCCTACAAGAGACACATCTTAGACTTAAAGACACAAACAAACTAAAACTCAAAGGATGGAAAAAATATATCAAGCAAACAACAATCAAAAAAGAGCAGAAGTGGCAATATTAATCTCTGACAAAATAGACTTTAAAGTAAAATCCACCACAAACAATACAGAAGGACACTATATAATGATTAAAGGGTGCATACACCAGGATAACATAACCATAATAAATATTTATGCACCCAATGACAGGCCTCCAAAATACATAAAACAAACTCTAACAGCATTGAAAAGAAGGCCAGCTCCACAATAATAGTAGGAGACTTCAACACACCACTTTCAGTGAAGGATAGAACATCTAGAAAGAAGCTCAATAAAGACACAGAAGATCTAAATGCCCAATCAACCAACTTGATCTCATAGACATATACAGAACACTCCATCCAATGGCAGCCAAGTATACTTTCTTTTCCAACACATACAGAACATTCTCCAGAATAGACCACGTATCAGGCCATAAAGCAAGCCTTAACAGAAAGCAAAGCATCAAAATACTACAAAGCATCTTTTTTGACCATAAAGCCATAAAAGTAGAAATTAATAACAGAGAAAGCAAGGAAAAGAAATCAAACACATGGAAACTGAACAACATCTTGCTCAAAAACTATTGGGTTATAGAAGAAATTAAGGACGGACTAAAGAAATTCATAGAATCAAATGAGAATGGAAACACAACCTACCAGAACCTTTGGGGCACAGCAAAAGCAGTGCTCAGAGGTCAGTTCATAGCAATAAGGGCACACATCCAAAAAGAAGAAAGGGCCAAAATCAAAACCTTAACCCTACAACTTGAACAAATAGAAAGAAAGCAGCAAAAGAAGCCCTCAGGCACCAGAAGAAAGCAAATAATAAAAATTAGAGCAGAATTAAATGAAATAGAGAATAGAAAAACAATTGAAAGAGCTAACAAGACTGAAAGCTTGTTCTCTGAAAAGATCAACAAAATTGATAAACCACTGGACAAACTGACAAAAGAAAAACAGAAGAGGAAGCAGATAACCTGAATAAGAAATGAGATGGGCGATATCACAACAGACCCAACTGAAATTAAAAGAACCATAA
>NW_004444033.1:2986974-3035745 GCF_000243295.1 Trichechus manatus latirostris | reverse complement strand
GATACAATGCAATCCCAATCCAAATTCCAAAGGCATTTTTTAATGAGATGGAGAAAAAAAATCACCAACTTCATATGGAAAGGGAAGAGGCCCTGGATAAGTAAATTATTACTGAAAGAAGAACCAAGTGGGAGGCCTCACACTACCTGGTTTTAGAACCTATTATACTGCCACGGTAGTCAAAACAGCCTGGTACTGGTACAACAACAGATATGTAGATCAGTGGAACAGAATTGAGAATCCAGACATAAATTCATCCACCTATGAGCAGCTAATATTTGACAAAGGCCCAAAGTCCATTAAATGGGGGAAAGACAGTCTCTTTAACAAATGGTACTGGCATAACTAGATATCTATGTGCAAAAAACTGAAACAAGACCCATACCTCACACCATGTACAAAAACTAACTCGAAATGGATCAAAGATCTAAGTATAAAATCTAAAACGATAAAGATCATGGAAGAATAAATGGGGACAATGCTAGGAGCCCTAATACAACGCATAAACAGAATACTAACCATAAGTAACAATGTACACACACCAGAAGAGAAACTAGATAACTGGGAGCTCCTAAAAACCAAACACTTAGGCTCATCAAAAGACTTCGCCAAAAGAGTCAAAAGACAACCTACACACTGGGAAAAAATTTTGGGCTACGACAAATCCGATCAGCATCTAATCTCTAAAATCTACAAGATACTGCAAAACCTCCACAACAAAAGGACAAATAACCCAATTAAAAAACGGGCAAAGGATATGAACAGACACTTCACCAAAGAAGACATTCAGGTGGCTAACAGACACATGAAGAAATGCTCACGATCATTAGCCATTAGAGAAATGCAAATCAAAACTACAATAAGATACCATCTCACCCCAACGAGGCTAGCATTAATCCAAAAAACGCAAAATAATAAATGTTGGCGAGGTTGTGGAGAGACTGGAACACTTATACACTGTTGGTAGGAATGTAAAATGGTACAACCACTTTGGAAATTGATTTGGCGCTTCCTTAAAAAGCTAGAAATAGAAGTATCATAGGATCTAGCAATCCCACTCCTTGGAATATATCCTAGAGAAATAAGAGCCACCACACAAGTAGACATATGCACACCCGTGTTCATTGCAGCACTGCTCACAATAGCAAAGAGATGGAAACAACCTAAGTGCCCATCAGCGGATGAATGGATAAACAAATTATGGTATATTCACCCAATGGAATACTATACAACAATAAAGAACAATGATGAATCCGTGAAACATCTCATAACATGGATGAATCTGGAAGGCATTATGCTGAGTGAAATTAGTCAGTCACAAAAGGACAAATACTGTATGAGACCACTATTATAAGAACTTAAGAAAAGGTTTAAATACAGAAGAAAACATTGTTTGATGGTTACCAGAGTGAGGAGGGAGGGAGAGGGGTATTCCCTAACTAGATAGTAGATAAGAATTATCTTAGGTGAAGAGAAGGACAACACACACTGCAGGGGAAGTCAGCACAACTGGACTAAACCCAAAGCTAAGAAGTTTCCTGAATACAACCAAACACTTGTGGGACAGAGTAGCAGGGGTGGGGGTCTGGGGACCATGGTTTCAGGAGATATCTAGGTCAATTGGCATAACAAACTTTATTAAGAAAATGTTCTGCATCCCACTTTGGTGAGTAGTGTCTGGGGTCTTAAAAGCTAGCAAGCAGCCATCTAAGATGCATCAATTTGTCCCAACCCACCTGGAGCAAAGGAGAAAGAAGAACACCAAAGACACAAGGAAAATACTAGCCCAGGAGACAGAAAGGGCCACATAAACCAGAGACCCCCATCAGCCTGAGACCAGAAGAACTAGATGGTGCCCAGCTACCACCAATGACTGCCCTGACAGGGAACACAGGAGAGAGTCCCTGATGGAGTAAGAGAAAAATAGGGTGCAGAACTCAAATTCTAGTAAAAAGACCACACTTAATGGTCTGACTGAGACTTCAGGGACCCTGGAAGACATGGTCCCTGGACTCTCTGTTAGCCTAGTATACTAAAACAATTCCTGAGGCCAATTCTTCAGACAGAGATTAGACATAAAATGATACTCATGGGGAGTGTGCTTCTTAGCTCAAGTAGATACATGAGACTAAATGGGAAGCTCCAGAGGTGAGATGAGAAAGCAGAAAGGGACAGGAGCTGGTTGAATGGATATGGGAAATCCAGGATGGAAAGGAGGAGTATGTTGTCACAGTATGGGGACAGCAACTAGGGTCACATAACAATGTGTGTATAAATTTTTGTATGAGAGACTAACTTGAATTGTAGACTTTCCCTTAAAGCACACACACAAAAGAAAGATTACAGCCTTGGAAACCCTATGGGGCAGTTCTACCGTGTCCTAGAGAGTCGCTATGAGTCCGAATTGACTCAGTTGCAAGGGGGTTGGTTTTATGAGTTTGTCTCCCCAGTGAGCTCCTGGAAGGCAAGTATGGGGTGGATTGTCTTCGTAGCCACAGAATGTAGCACAGCTCCTAGTGTACAACCAGCTCTCAAATATGTGGGCAGCACATAAAGGAAGCTTCCTTGGGTCAGGGGAAGATGAGACTGGGGGCATATATTCCTCTGAGACTGGAGGACAGAATAAGAGGACAGAGGTGCAGCTGGATACTCTCAATGAGGCTTCATGTAGTCAGGTTCCCACTGACGCTGTTTTTTGACATTTTTAATAATCAAGCTCTAGTGAGGGTTACTTTAGGGAGTTATAAATGTGCTCTTGGTAATAAGACAGGATGGGAGGGCACAGGTGAATTTAGACTATTTCCAAACCAAAAAACCAGACCAGTTGCTGCTGAATCAACCCCAACTCATGGAGAACCCTTGTGTGTCAGCGGCTGGTTTTTCAGAGGTAGATTGCCAGGCCTTTCTTCTGAGGCACCTCTGGCTGGACTCTAACCTCTACTCTTTCAGTTGGCAGCCAAGTGCTTTAACCGTTTGCATCACTGAGCGAGCATCTTAACTGATAAGGGGAGGTGAGGAGTGAGAGGCAACAATAAAGCCAGCATTCAATCTACAAATTAACTACAAATCTCAACTGAAATGGGGGCTGTCAAATTTTGAATAGAGCCTCAGGGCTCTTTCTTCTTCCCTCCCCAGTGGAATCAGCTGTCAAGAAATCAAACATATTGCAACAGGAAAGTCTGCTACAAAAGACCTCTTCAAGGTTTTAAAAAGCAAAGACATCATTTTGATAACTCAGGTACACCTGACCCAAGCCATGGTCTTTTCAATTGCCTCATATACATGTGAAAGCTGGACAATGAAAAAGGAAGATCAAAGAAGAATTCACACATTTGAGTTGGGGTGTCAGTGAAGAATACTGAATATACAATGGACTGCCAGAAGAATGAACAAATAAGTTTTGAAAGGAGCACAGCCAGAATGCTCCTTAGGAGCAAGGAGGGAAAGTCTTTGTCTTGCTTACTCTGGACACATCGTCAGAAATGACCAATCGCTAGAGAAGGACATCCTGTTTGGTAAAATAGAGGGTCAGAGAAAATGAGAAAAACCCTCAATGAGATGAATTAACACAATAGCCTCAACAATGGACTCAAACATACCAAAGATCAAGGAGATGGTGCAGGATCAGGCAACGTTCTGTTCTATTATCCAAAAGGTTGCCATGAGTAGGAGCCGACTGGATGTCAGCTAACGAACAACAACCCCCAATTCAAGTCAATCCAACTAAGCAAATATCAACTGATCATCTACTGTGTGCTGGAGTATTCTCTGCTGCAATAGCCTGCGTGTTGGGGGTGCAGCTATGAGCTCTGTGCTCATGGGTGAAGGGAGACAAATATTAAGCAGGTTCAGTAACTGGGGTGTGATGGAGATGGTTTTAGGAGACCTTTTGGTCTCCTGGGTCCTGCCCTTGGTCCATCTCTGATCTCAGCCCAGCTGCTGTGGACTGTTCTGTGTGAGCCCAACTCACCCCTTGCTGGCAGCATCCCCCTTGAAGTCTGCCCTGCCAGCTTTTCCTTTTCTGCCTCAGGCTCTTTTCTAGCTCTGTGAGAGCCCACTCAGAAAAGGGGAAGGGAGGAGTCAGCCTCCTTGGAAGCCTGGTGACCTCAGTAATAGCCCTTCTACTGGCTTTTTTTTTTTTTCCTCTCTAAAATTTGCTTTTTATTGCTCAACATTGTACTTTTTAGATTCAACCATGTGCATGTGGGTAGCCTTATTGTACTTCATCATATGACTATGTCATAATTAATGTACACATTCTCCTATTTCTGGATGTTTGGATTGTTTTGCTCTGAAGAGCAATACTCTATGAATATTCTTATACAATCACCTGGTAACATGGGCATTTTTCTCTTGGCTATATCTCTGGGAGTGAAACTGCTGGGTTGTGGGGTGTGCACATGTTCAATGTTACTAGGCAATGCTAAACTATATTCCAAAGTGGGAGTAACAATTTTGTTGCTATCATCTTGCGGACACTTGGTAATTGTCAGACTTACAATGTTTGTGCCCCTGGTGGGAGTAAATGATATCTCATTGTGGTTTCATTACGTATTTCCTCCTTCTCTGTTTCTCTCCCCATTGTTTCACTCCCGATTTGTGGGATCACACCCCAAATACGAGGAGCATTGATAGTGCATTGGTTAAGGCTAGGCTGCTAATCAAAAGGTTGGAGGTTTGAACCCACCTTACGGCTCCTCAGGAGAAAGATCTGGCAATCTGCTTCCATAAAAATTGCAGCCAAGAAAACCCTATGGGGCAGTTCTACTCTGTCTCATGGGGTCACTATGTGTTGGAATCAACTCAACGGCAACCAACAATAACAACAATCCCAAATATATGAACTGCTCCCATGTCCTTGACTCAGGTTTTACTTTTTGGGGCACCCAAACTAAGACAATGGAATGGCAAGGTGTTCAGAGAGGATATAACAAGGGGATTTAACCTGATTGATGAGTCAGAAAATGTCTCCTTAGGAAGTGATAGGTAGGAGTCCCCCAGAGAAGGGGTGGAAGGTGGGATGGGCACAGAGATTGGTATGCGCAAAGGCCGATAGCCTGCACTGAGCCTGGTGTCTTTGAAGGGCTGAGCAAAGACCACTTGGCTAGAGAGGACTACGCAGGAGGAGAGTGAGATAAGGTAAGACGGGGGCTGGATGGGCATATGTAGGAGAACGTTGTGGACATGGTAAGGATCTTGGACCTCATTCTAGGGCAAAAGGTAGCAATGGAAGGATTTTGAGTAGGCATGAGACATAGCCAGAGAGTTTTTTTTTTAAGGATCATGTTAGCTACAATGCGAAGAGTGGATGCGAGCAGGAGAGACATGGAGACAGTAAATAGTTCAGAGGCTGATAAAATAAACCAGGGGAGTGTGGACAAGTTCATGACAGGGGATGGCGAGAAGTGGGCAGACTCAAGGAGGTAGGACTTGGAGCTCTGGTGTTTGATCAGCTGTGGGTGGTGAGAGGAATGAGTCAGGGATGACTGGTGGGTTTCTAACTCGAGAAACCAGCGATTTGATGTGTGATGGTTACGATTGTGTGTCAACTTGGCTGGGCCGTGATTCTCAGTGTTTTAGCAGTCTGATAGTGTTGTGATCACTTCTCTGTTGAAATTTTATATGTGATGACCCCCATGATGGGATCCGCTGTGAGTAGTCAATCACAGCAGTTGAAAGGGAGTTTCCTTGGGTGTGTGGCCTGCATCAAATGCAAGCAGACTTTCTGGCAAGGCTCAGGGGCTTCTTGCTCGCCCTGGATCCTGCAGCTGGCTCCTGTTTGTCTGAACTCCATTTCTTGGGACTTGAGCTAGCTGCTTACCTGTGGTCTTACCTGCTGATCTTGGGATTCATCGATCTTCAAAGCCTGTGAGCAAGAGCCCTGCTCTCTGACCTGCTGATCTTGGGTTCACCAGCCCCTGCAGCTACACGAATCAGAAGAAGCCTCTATCCTGACCCACGGACTTGGGACATTCCAGCCTCTACAACTGCATGAGCCATTTCCTTGGTATAAATCTCTCTCTATTTGTTGTGCTTATATGCTTTACTGGTTTTGCTTCTCTAGAGGACCCCGCCTAAGATATAATGGAAAACACTGGCCAAAGCATGGATTTGAGAAAGAAGATGAGTTTAGTTCTTATTGGGTTTGAGGTGCTCCTAAGAATACCAAGTGGAGAGATCTTGAAAACAGTTGGAATGCCCAGAGGGATGGTAAGTGACAAATCCCAACAGCCTTGAAGGATCTTTTTTCCCCTGGCTTAATTTCCCAGGGCTGCCATGACAAAATATCTAGTGGGTGGCTTTGAAGAACAGATGTTTATGCTCATGGTTCTGGAGGCTAGGAGTTCAAATTCAGGGCTATGCTTTCTCTCTGTCAGTTCTAGGGGAAGATCCTTCTTTGTCAACACTTCTGGTAGCCTGGGGCATTTCTTGTTGTTCCTTGACTTTTAGACGGATCCTCACATGGTGCCTTCCCTTGTGTGCTACTCTGTTTCTGTGTCTGTCCTTCTATGTTATAAGATGCCACTCAGAAAGAATCAGGACTAGGATCCACCCTACTCCAGTATGACTTAACTGATGACATCTTCAAAGAAAGACCTTATTTCCCCAAACAATGTCACATTTACCGGTACAGGAGTTAGGACCTCAACATATCTTGTGGGGGGACACAATTCAATCCATAACACTCTCTTTTTGTAAATTAGCAGTTTGGTGGTTCAGCAGGTCTCAATAAGCCCATGGGAAGACCAGGCTCAGCTGGCTGCCGAGCTCAGAGGTGGCCTTCTAATACAACCACTTCCTGGACCAGGGAGCTGCCACGGTTATATGGTTACACAGATGTTTCTGCCCCCAACCCAATAAAGAGGTAGACTTAAAAGAACAGAGTCCCTCTTGACCAACGGTTCCAGCCTCATCTTTAGATGTATCTCCATCAGTATCTGTGAAGCTGACTCTAGGAAGAAGACTGAAAAAGAGATCTTTATTTAGCCTGGGAAGAGAGGCAAGTGAGAGCTGCCATGTTGCTAGGAATAAATTGCTGCTCTTATCTTTTCCTCTTCAAGAAGGCCAGAGGAGGTGAATTAGGGATACAGTTAGAGCACTGGTTCTCAACGAGGTGGGGAGAGTAGTGGGGGAGCTGGTGATTTTGCCCCCAAGGGACATTTGGCGATGGTTGGAGACATTTTTTGGGGGGTGTTACTGGCATCTAGTGGGTAGAGGCCAGGGATGCTTCTAAACTTTCCACAATGCACAGGACAGCCCCCACAAGAATTATCTTGCTCAGAATATCAATAATGCTGAGAATGAGAAACCCTGAGTTAGAGGGATTTTAGTCACTTAATTTCTTTTGAGGAACCCTGGTGGCACAGTGGTTAAGAGTTTGGCTGCTAACCAAAAGGTTGGCAATTCGAATCCACCAGCCGCTCCTTGAAAACCCTGTGGGGCAGTTCTACTCTGTCCTATAGGGTTGCTATGAGTCGGAATTGACTCAATGGCAATGGTTTTTTTTGTTGTTGTTGTTGTTTGTTTTGTTTTTCTTTTGAAGCAAAGAACAAATAGTCACTCAGTCCACCTTAAGGGAAAAAAACAAGTTGCTATGGAGTAGACTGCAACTCATGGCGACCCCCCTGTTTGCTTGTTCGTTTGTTAAGGGTATATGTTTGGGAACAGGAATTAGAACCAGGCAAGCTGTCAGGATCCCAGCTCTTTCTCCTGTAAGGTCTTTGCTTCTCTCTATATGCCTGCTCCTGCCTCCGCTCACTGCTGATTGGCCATACCTTTTTTAAATTCCAAGGGAGGAGCCTGATAAGCTCAGCCAATCACCTTTGCTCCCACAGAGACTGCATATAAACCACCTTCCCAGGCTCTGGCCAGCCTGTACAGGGAACACCCTTTGGCCAGCAGACCCCCCTGCCCCCATTCAGTTACAGACCAGTCTTGTACAAGGAACAGTCTAGACATCTTCCCTGGCAGTATGAATTAGAAGGCGATATTAGAATCGAAGGCATCATGATGGACTTTTATATTGGTCTTTCTAGCACAAGGCTATCTTTTTGTCAGCTTAGCAAAAATAGGGACTGAATACAAAGTATGGTTTTCATTTTTTACTCCAGAGTTGCAATGTACAATATGGTAGCCACTAGCCATATCTTGGAGGCCCTGGGTGGTGCTAACAGTTAACATGCTCAGCTGCTAACCAAAAGGTTGGAGGTTCAAGTCCATCCAGAGGTGCCTGGAAAGAAAGGCCTGGTGATCTACTTCCAAAAAATCAACACTGAAAACCCTATGGAGCACAGTTCTACTCTGACACACATGGGATCGCCATGAGCCAGAATGAACTTGACGGCAACAAGGAAACTGGAAAGCCATATTTAAATAATTTAAAATTAAATACAATTAAAAACTCAGTGTCTCACCTGCACTAGCTACATTTCCAGTAGCCACGTGTGGCTCGTGGCTACCATATTGGACAACAGATATAGAACATTTCCATCACTGCAGAAAGTTCTCTTGGAGAGCGCTACTCCAAAGGAAGGTACTGACCAAACTGGAAAGGTCAGACATGAATGGAAAACATAGTTTAGGGTCACCCCTAAAGAGAAATCCGAGTCTCCTTTTATTCCTTCAGAGTGCTTACTGCTACATAGGTGTGAAATACTGTGAGCAACTGTGTTTGTTGCAGAGTTCACGCTTTGGTTTGATCTGTTCCCTAGGGATTAGATGCCTCTGCTCACTGAAGCAAGAGCTAGGAGAATAATTTCACCTGAGAAGAATTGCTGTAACTCACCCATTCGGAACAGTGCTGTAAATGTTTAAGAGTAAAGAGTAGTTGAAGAGCTATGAATAGTGCATAATGAGCTTTGCAAACACCATAATAGATGACATGCAGAAATCTACAGCTCAGGGGAACAGGGGAGGGTGACCGGGGTTGTTTGCCTCACTGACTTGCCTTTAAGAGTTGATGAAGCCTTTCTTTCTCAGCTCCCAGCTTTCCCTCCGCCTCCTCTCCTACCCTTTTCTTCCCATGTGGTCATTAGTGCTGTTCTCAGCATGGGGTAGGACTTCACTTCCTGTCCCTTGGGATTGGATGAGCCCATGCAGCTAGTTCTGGCTGGGAGTGGAAGGGCCTTGTGCACTTCTGGATCAGAGCATTTAAATGCTGCTGTGAGACAATCCAGAGGTCTTTTTCTAGCACATCAACCAGCAACATTCAAGATAGCAGCTGCTCCACCATCCTGGTGCCCTGAGTGACCACCAGGTTCAAGGCCCTGTCTGCCCCTGGTGGAGGTGTAGTGTGAGCTCGAAATAAGCCTGCGTCATTTTCAGACACTGAGATTTGGGGATCGTTTTATATTGCAGCATAATCTAGCCAATTCAGCTTGATGCCTTTCACATATTCATACTCCCAGTCTAATGTCTATGACATTGAAATTTGTTGTTGTTGTTGTTTTTTACTTCGATTGCTTCCTGTTACTTAGAAAAACAAGTGAGTTGAAACGTTTCATATTTGTGCCAATCACCAAACTTGGGTGTTTACACGACTAATCTTTTTTAAAATCTCTTGGGGCCCTTGATAGTAGAAGAGGCCCCTTCTCCTGATGAAAAGGAGACATTTCCTCCATAACCTGGTTAAGTACCAGCTGTATACTTGGTTCCTTGCAGAAAGACCTTCAGGCTGACAACATCTTTGGAAAAGAAACTCATAGTGGATCCAGGAAGAAGAAGAAGACATTGATGTTAGCCCAGGAGGCAGAAATAGCCCTTCTAGGGAAAGGACATGCAGCTCCTAGGCCAAGAAAGGCTACATTCATTCATTTATTAGAAACTATTCATTGAGCTTCTGATATTGCTCCGTCCAGAGGAAGCTTATGTCCTGGTGGGGGTGACAGGCAATAAATAAGTAAACGAAATCTAGTAATGTAAAATCACCAGGCCTACAATGAAGGAACGGAACTGGGGTTGAGATGGAGTAACTGGGGGAAGGATAAGACAGGGAAGGCCTCTCTAAGGAGGTGACACTTGAACGAGACCTGGAGAATAGGGAGCCAATTATGCAAAGAGCAGAACAGCCTTCCAGACAGAGAAACTTGTTGAAGGAAAGGGCTTAGCATAGACACTGAATGGGGGTGAGGTGGAGTGGGAGCCAGCATGGCCAGAGTGTGATGGAGGGGAAAGTGAGGGGAGATGCAGCAGAGAGTTGGGCAGGGCCAACCACACCCAAGTAAGGATCGTAGGTTTCACTCTGAGAACAGGAAGCCCTTGGAGGAGATTGGGAGGGGGATGATGTCCACGAACTTTTTCTGTAAATGGCCAGGTTGTTGTTGTTAATTGCCATGGAGTCAATTCAAACTCATAGCGACCCCATGTGTGCAGAATAGAACTGCTCTGTAGGGTTTTCAAGGCTTTGATCTTTGGGAAGCAGATCGGCAGTGGGGTGGGGTGGGAGGGACTCTCTTTTGCAGCACCCCATAATGAGTAAGGATTCCTCACAGTTAGAAGATACAAGGACCCTGGGCTCTCTATTTAGGGGTGACCACATTCACTCACACAACCCAGACCCAGCATTCTCATTTGGGGGTTCATAATCTTTTGCTCCACCACTCATCTGTAAGTTTGTTGTACTGTGGTGGCTTGCATGTCTGGCAGTCTACTTCCAAAAATTAGCCAATGAAAACTCTATGGATCACAACAGAATATTGTCCCATATAGAGCTGGAAGATATGCCCCCTATGTTGGAAGTCACTCAAAATACACAGTGGCCATAACAATGGACTAAAGCGTATCGATGATCATGAAGATGACATAGGACTGGGCAATGTTTCATTCCATTGTACATGGAGTCACCACAAGTTGGAGTCCATTCAACAGCACCTAACAACAATCTTTTGCTACACCTTAGTAACAATCACTTTCCCATTTTGTTCCTTGTTGCACAACGGGCCCTACTCAGGATTTCCAATCATAGGTCTGGCAAAGACCTAAGGCAGGTAACATAGGATTCCAGTCTATGTATGTACCACGGTCAATTTGTCTATCCTTCTTTGGAGGGACATTTAGATCATTGCTGCACTGAATGCCCGTGCAGGTGTCTCCCTGTACACAGGTTGACCAGCTGTGGAGCTGCTACCAAATTGTCAGCAAAGCCATTGAACCAATTTACACTCTGCCCAGCACTGTGTGAGGGTGCTGTTTCTCCACACCAGTGGCAACCCTTGAAATTATCAGACTTTAAAATTGTTACATAGCCTCCCCTATCCACACAGTTGTTCAGACAAAACAAAACAACCAAATCCACATCCAATTCATGCACAAGTAGAAATCTAAAATTCATTGCTTCCTCCCCACTTCCCTCCTACCCTCCTCTCAACACCACACCCCTCCAAAAAAACCTATTGCTGTCCAGTTGATTCTGACTTATGGCGATCCCAAGTGTTACAGAGTAGATCTGAGCTCCTTTGGGTTTTCTTAGCTGTAATCTTTACAGAAGGAGAATGCCAGGTCATTCTTCTACAGTGCCACCGGGTGGGTTTGAACCGCCAACCTTTTGGTTAGTAGCCAAGAGCAAACATTTTACACCACCCAGGGACCCTTTCTCTCACCCACACCATGGCAAAAGCTACCAACAAGCCTTGCTCCCTTCTAATCCATTCTCCACACAGAAGGGGAGTGCTTTTTTAAAATGAAACATTTCAGAAATTGAAACAAGAGAATAATGTAATAAAACACTCATGTGGCCCACTCTATCAAATACTCAGCTTTATCCATTTTCAACATCTTCTTGTATTTACTTCCCATCCGTGTTTTTATACCTTCTCTACAAATTTATGTAGTAACACAACCACAAATAATACATACAACTGTTTTGCATATTTTAAAACTTTTTATAAACTGTATCATATAGTATGCATTCTTCTTCCACTTGCTTTATTTAGACATTGTGGTTTTAGATGCTTCCACATTGATACATGAGATCTTATTCATTTACTGTAACTGCTGCACTGGATTCTGTTAGGTGGATGCATTATGATTTATCCATTCTCCTGTGATTCTGCTTTCTCATTATTACAGTGTTGGGTGAGCGTTCCTGTACACCAGCTCCTTATGCACATGTATAACAATTTCCCTAGGGAATATATCTGTGAGGAGAATTTCTGGGTATATGGATGTACCCCTTGGCTCTGCTAGATTTTGCTGAATTTTTCTGGAAAGTGACTATACCAGTTTACATTCCTACAAGCCGTGTATGAGATATCCCATTGTTCCACATCCTCATTGACATTTAATATTAGTATTAAATATTTGACAATAGAATCTTGATGTATATTTAATACGTAATTTCCTGATTACTGTTGAGATTAAGCAGTTTTTCAGATGCTTATTGGCCATTTAAGCTTCTACTTCTATGAAATGCCTGTCTGTATCATTTGCCTTTTTTTTTAAAAATTGTGTCTTAAAAAAAAAACTGATTTGTAGGACTTTTTCATATATTCTGGGTGCTAACTCATTGTTGGTTATTTGTATTGCAAAAATTTTCTCCCAATCTGTGTCTTGTCTTCAACAGTATTCATAAGAACTTTGGTTATATGAAAGTTTAAATGTTAGTGAAGTCAAATTTATCAATAATTTTCTATAGTTGAGAAGTTTTGCATCTTGTTTAAGAAGTCCTTCCCTTCCCAACTAGAGCTCACAAAGATACTCTACTTTTTTCTAAAAATTATAAAGTTTCACTTTTCACATTAAAGTCTTTGATCCATATAGAATTTTTATATGGCATCTATGGTGATTGATTATCCCATAAAGATAATCCTTTAACCCAGCATCATTTATTAAACACTCCCGTTTTTCCCCACTTAATGTAATGCCACTTCTCTCATAGATCAAGTTTCCAAATATGAGTAGGCTTTTTTCTGGACTATAATCTATTCTAATCCATGGGGCTACTTTTCTGTCCCTGGATCTATAACACACTGTCTTAGTGTAACTTTACAATGAATCTTCGCGTCTGGTATGGAAAGTTCCCCTTGTTATGCTTCTTCACAATTGTCTTAGCTCTCCTTTTCCTTTTGTTCTTCTACATTAATATTAGAATAAGCTTGTCAGGTCCCACAAAATTCTGCAAAATATTTTAATTTGTATTGCATTGAATTTATCAATTAAGTTGAGAAGAGCTGACACCTTTATGATAGTATCTTCCAGCCCATGCATATTATTCATGAACATTTAAAATTTTCCATTTATTCAGAGCTTCTTTCATGTCCTTCAATAATGTTTTGTGATTTTTCTGCATAAAAGTCCTGCATATCTTTCAGTAAATTTATTCCTAAGTATCTTAAAGTTACCGTAGTTGTTAATAAGACATTTATTTTTTCTATTATATTTTCTAATTACTTATGACTTCTATGTAGAAATACTATAAAGCTTTCTGTGTTGACCTTTTTCTGCAATCTTGCTGAATTCTCTTACTAGTTCTATTTGTTTTTCTCAATATTTTCATGATAAAGAATTCCTGAGACTTCCACTTCTGGAAGTAGTGTCCTAAACACTCTGACGAGTCTTATTGCCACAATCACTTGTATCCTGCTGAAAACATGATTCTTACTGCACAGCTGGGATTGCAGGTAGTAAGTGAAATCTCCAAGGAACTAAATGAGCTGAAACCAAAGTGCAAAGTTTAAGCACACAGGAAAGATGGGTTACCTTGAGTGCAATTGTCCATACATGCAAGTGTGGCAAGATAAACTTTGCAAGACTAAACTCTGGGCCAGCAGCAAGGGTGGGGGGCTGCACACAAGACTCCTACAAATAAACTGGGACGATGGAGGATGGTTTAAGAGGAGCCAGGTTGGTGCATCCTTTGGAATCCAGAAACAATAAGTAAAATCTTCTCTGGAGAAAGCAATCCTCAGTTAAAGCCCACAAGATTCCCACAGATTAATATCTGCCAATGTGAACTCACAATCAAAAACCACCAAACACACAAGGAAACAAATTCCCATGACTGAGAGTCAGGGGAAACAACCCTCAACAGAGTTAGGTCCCCAGGGATATCAGATATTTGAATCATCAGATGCAGAGCATAAAAACAACTATGTAGGAAGTATATAATAAAAGATTAAATATTAAAAATGAGTTAGCAGTGAAAGATTATCAAAGTTGATTGTGAATAACTGACAAACACATAGAATTTTTAGAAATGAAAAAAAATTTTTTAAGTAAAAAAGTCAGGATGGGGTGAATAGCAGATTAGATCCAATTGAAGACCTAGTTGAAGAGAGAATTAGTAAACTAGAAGATAAATCTGAAGGTATTGCCAATAATTCAGTACAGACTAGGACATAGAAACTGTGAAAAAGGTTAAGAGATATGAGATACTCTGGCACATGTCTAATAAGAGTCCCCAGAAACCCCATTGCCGTCGAGTTGATTCTGACTCATAGCAACCCTATAGGACAGGGTAGAACTGCCCCATAGGGCTTCCAAGGAGTGGCTGGTGAATTTGAACTGCTGACCTTTTGATTAGCAGCTGAGCTCTTAACCACTGTGCCACCAGGGCCCCAATAAGAGTCCCAGAGGAGAAAATAGAGAGTGGAGGAGAGACAATAATTTAAGAGATAATGGCTAAGAATTTTTTTTAATTGATGAAAGACATCAATCCTCATTTATCCCAAGCAGGATACATTAAAATATACCCACAAATTCTTCTACACTTCTCCCTTCAAAAGGTGCAGCCTAATTCCTCCCCCTTTCCCATGCTTTGAATGTGCGATTGGCTTAATGACTTCCTATCTCTTAGTTTTTATTTTCTATTTTTTTGTCCTTCCTTCTTACAGATTTCTTCAATCTGACCCTGTAATTCACTCCTTCAGCCTATGATCATTCTATTTTGCTGTTTATTTTAACTGTTATATTTTACACATCTAATATTTTATTTCAACTATTATATTTTTCATACCTAATACTATGTTTCTACTTGGTTTTTAAAATATTTTCTTATTTTGTTTCATACTGCTAATATTTTTCTTTAATTTTCTATGTTATTAGGCTCACTACAAAATTTTGGTCCATCAATTCTAATATTTCTGCTTTGATGGAATTTGAAGTCCAATATGTTGTTTTCCTTTTGATATATTTGAGCTCCTCAGTTTTCATTTTCCCCTGGGGCACTGGTTAATCTGTCAGGCAATGCAGAAGGTCAGCTCTCTGTGATTGTCAACGCCAATTAGCTCTGTGGGTGTGGGGTGTGGGGCAGATGAGATTTAGGATGGGGAGCCCAGATATTAGAAAACCTCAGTCTTCATCTCGCAAAATAATTTCTTGTGTCAGGGCATCACTTTTGTGTGTCCCTCTCCAGAGGAAAGCAGCATTAGGAGACAACAGTTTTGGATTATAATTCACCAGCCCTGGTGGTTTGGAGAGTAAGGGGGGGCAACAGGCTACCCAAGAACAGTTAGTCCCTATCTGTTTTTCTCTGCTCCTCACAAGTGTAGGGCATGGCATTTTATTCTGGAGGATCCCTGAATGACAAGTCTGAGTCACAGCAGATGTGCACAGAACAGGTACATTTTCCCCAAAGTAGTGGCAGAGAAGAAGACCAATAGTTCCAAGGGGTTCCTCAGGACTTTCTTGGTGTTTCCCCGCGTATAGTTCCTCTGGCCCTGGTCTCTAGAAAAGAAGCCAGAAGTTGTGCTAGTTCAGCATCCTGGTAAGAAATGGAATAGCATCCTGGTCTCCTTCCATGGATGAAATAACTTCTTTTTTTTTGCCTCTGAGTGTATTTATGACACATTTTTTTTTAGTTTTCTTCTGCTTTCATAGTCTCTTTGTCTCCGGCAGCTTGCTTTCAAATGTTGTTTTGGTCCCTACCTCTCATGTTAGAGGCTTTCTTCAGCCTTTGCTCATCCTTGGTTGTCTGTTTATGGTCAACAGTGAGAGGCCACAAAGCTATTTGGAAGCTCTGAGCGCCTGGAGAGTGGGGAACGCTTGTTGACTTTGAGCTTCTTTGTGCAGTCATCTGCATGGACTGCATCAGTATCTTTAGGTCTCTCTTCTTAGGAGCCTAGTAGAGGAGACTAGGCAGTTTTAACATTCACAAAACATATATTAACTGTTTAAAAAAATGGAATCTTCATACCCTCATTCCTGGTTTCCTCAGTCCAGAAAATAATCTCCCTGGTTTCTGCTAGGATGGGAGGGGCATTTCTCAGTACTGTGGGGTAGGGAGAGGGCTGAGATCTACGGTCTAACCACTTCCTAAATAGCTTTCAACCAATCACCCTGAGTTATCCCCGCCCTTCACGCCAGTCCCAGCAATACCAGGGCTGGCATTTCCTGTGCCTTGTGAGGATGCTGCAGCGTAGCTCAGGTGGTGCCCCACTTAACCACTGTCAGTTTGGGGTATGGCTTTCTTGGATCTGCTAAGTCAGGAACTTCTTGACCATCTGCTTCCCAGGTTCTAAAATTTTACTGCTGTTAACTCCTCTCCAGTTTTTCTCGTCTTTGTGGGTTTATGTCTTTTTTTTTTTTTTTTAAGCCCTTTACCATAGCTTCAACGGCATTTCAGGAGGGAGGAAAATTAGATGCATGTGTTCAATCCATCATCTTTACCTGGAAGCCTAAAGTTTCTATGTAAAAAATTGTAACATCTACACCCAAGAGCAGTTTGTTGTTTTCTTTTTTCAGTTCTTGCACTTTCCTCTGTTTCTGTTTTGTCCTTTTGTATAGGTCCTCTAGCGGAACGCTCCACAGAAGAGACGGAACACTTCCAAAGTGCTCCCTGTGCTGTGTTTGCTGTAGGCTTTTAATAGATTCCCTTGATCAGGTTAAGGAAGTTTCCATTTTTTATTACTTAGGTTTCACTATATGTGACAGAAAATCCCACAAAACAGCAGGTTAAACAGGTTAGACGTTATTTCTCTCTCATATAAACAGAATTTGGGTCAGGAGTCCAAAGCTGGTGTTGTGGATTGAATTGTGTGCCCCCAAAAGATATATTGAAGTCCTAACCCCCAGGAACTGTGAACACAGCATTGTTTGGAAATAGGGTCTTTGAAGATGTTCTTAGTTAACATGAGGTCATACTAGCATATTGGGGGGTCCTAATCCAATATGACTGGTATCCTTATAAAAAGAGAAGAGACACATGGAAAATGGCCACGTGATGATGGAGACAGTTATCGGAATGATGCATCTACAAGCCAAGGAATGCCAAGGATTGTCAGAAATCAGCAGAAGCTAAGAAGAGGCAAGGAAGGATCTTCCTCTAGAGGCTTCAAGGGAGCATGGCCCTATGACACCTTGAATTTGGACTTCTACCCTCCAGAACTATGAGACAATATATTTCTTTTGTTCTAAGCCACCTACTTTATGGTACTTTGTTACAGCAGCCCTCAGGAAATTGTAGCTCCGAAGTCCTTAGGGACCTGGGCTCCTTCCATTCCCTTCTCTTCCATCTTCACTATGCAGCTCACATCTCACGGTCCAAGATGGCTGCTTTAGCTCTAGACATCAAGTCTGCATTCCCGGAGGGAGGAAAGGGGGGGGGGGAAGAAAAGGAGTACCTCCTTTCTTTAAGGACATTTATCAGCAGTTGTACAAACCATTTTTATTTACATCCCATTGGCCAGAACTGACTCACGTGGCCACACCTAGGGAGTCTGGGAAATGTACTCTTTATTTTATTTTTCATGATTATAGGGTTTATTAGGGAAGTAACAGGTTACAATTCAGGTTCAGGAATGATCAGGATACAGTTCTTCCATCAGGACAGCCTCTTCCCAGACGTGCTTACAGGCACACCTCTCCTTGGCCATCTGCCTCTGTCCAAAGGAACTCAGCTTTCTGGCTCCATGGGCCAGGAAGCTCACTGAAGCTCTTTATTTTAGACTATTATGTGCACAGCTAATTTGATTAGTTTTTAGTCTTTCCTATATCTGTAATAATACTAATAGCACTGTTCATTCATAATATAATCTGTGCCTTTTCTCATTTCTCAACCAGACTTTATTTTGTTGATCCTCTCTCTTATTTTGTTTGTTTTCTGCTCTTGACTTTATTATTTTCTTCCATTTTTTAAAGTTTTTTACTTACTTTGTTGTTGTTGAGAATATACAGAACAAAACATATACCAATTCAGCAGTTTCTCCATGTACAATTCAGTGACACCGATCACATTCTTCACCCTCCTTTTCTGAGTTGTTCCTCCCTCGTGAACATAAACTCACTGCTCCCTAAGGTTGCTATGTAATCTTTCCAGTTGCTGTTGCCAGTTTGATCCCATATAGGTAGTTCTTAAAAGGACACAGTGCTCAAGGCAGACACTTTTTACTAGTTAAGCTAAATAGTTGTTTGGTTTTAAGACTTCGGGGGATATTTTTGGTTTAAGGTTTAAAGATTATCTCAGGGCAATAGTTTCAGGGTTCTGTCCAGCCTCCCTGGCTCCAGCTTCCATTTGTGTTTTCATTGTTGAGTTTCTTTTCCCCCCTAGCTCTTTGAAGTAAACACGTAACTCTTTTATTGTTAATCTTTCTTACTTTTTAATCAAGTCATTTAAGGCTTTAAATTTATCAAGTACCACTTGAGCTGAATCCCATAGGTTTTGATAGCTAGTACTGTCATTGTTATTCAATTATAAATACTTTCTAGTTTCTATCTGATTTCCTCTTCAAACCAAAGTTACTTACTAGCACATTTTTAAGTTTTCAAAAATGTGAAGGTAGTATTTGTTCATTTGGTTTGCTTATTTTTACTATATTTTTAATCATTTTTTAAAAAATTTCATTGCATTGTTTTCAGGGAAAATGTTTATAGGATATCAAATTTTTGAAATTCATTTAAAATGTTTCTTGTGTTCTTGAAAATAATGTATATTCTCTTTGTTTTATACAGAGTTCTAAATATATCTATTGGATCCTTTGTTAATTTGACTATTTGATCTATCATTTTCTACAAGAAATATGTTTAAATCTCTCCATATGATTATGGTTTCATCAATTCCTCCTTATAATGGTAGTTTTGACTTCATATATCTTAGGCTATGTTGCAAGATACACATAAGTAGGTGAATTTTAAATCTTTGTGGATTGCTTCGTTTATTGTTATGTGATATCCGTCTTTATCCCTATTAATACATCTGCATTAAAATCTACTTTGTCTGATATTAGTTTTGCTATACCAACTTTCTTTGGTTAGTATTTTCATGACATATCTTTTTCCATACCTAATTTCAATCTTCCTGTCTTGTTTTAAGTGGTCACTTATAAGCAACACAGAGTTGGATTTGTAAAAATTTAATCTAGTAAAATTAATCATTTATATTTAGTTTTAATATTGAACTTACTTTGAATACTTAATTTGAACTCATTTCTACCACCTTATTTTGTAATTTCTGTTTTCTTTGCTATTTTTCCCCTCCTTTATTGCCTTCTGGTGGATTGATAACATTTCCTATGTTTCTTCTGCTGGTTTGGAAGATAAGAAACGTATTCCTGTTAATAATTGCCTTTGCATTTTTAATATGCATGTTTAACCATAAATTATTCAAGCAATGTCAAAAATTTAGTATTTCTATTCTCCTTCCAAACACAATTCCATTAGTTTATTTTAATACCAACTGGACACCACACCATCCTATGTTTTTAATTGTCTTTTTAGAGTTTATGCTTCATCGTTTTTAAGACACAAAAGCTTTCTTTTTAAGGTCGGTAGTTAATTACATTTGCTAACGTATTTCATCAATGTCTGTACTCACCATAGTTTATTGTACCCCATGCCTTCCTCCTGGATTCATTTCTCTTCTTGTTGAATTACTTTTTCTTGTAGTGAGCATCTGTGGGAGGTAAACCCTCTTAGTCTTTGTATGTCTGAAAATATATTTTGTCTTTGCTCATGAATAATAATGTAGTTGCTTATAAAACTCAGGGCTTGGAAGGTCTTACTTCATTGTCTATAGCAGATTTTGTTGCTAATGAGGTCTGCCAACAGTCTAATAGACATGTCTTTTGGGGGTTATTTTATCTTTTCTCTCTGATAGCTTTTCCAATCACCGTGTTATCCTTCATATTCTGCAGATTCAGATATAGACTTATGTTTATTTGCCCTGATTGGCCCCTTGAGTATACTTTTAATCAAAGAATTCATGTCCTTTTCGATCTAGAAAATTCTCAGTTATTATTTCTGCAAATGTTTTTTCTGTCTACCTTCATATTCTTTTGGGACTCCTATTTTACATATGTTGGGACCTCTCTCAGTCAATCATCATTTATCTTTGTTATGTCTTCATCTCTCTATGCTGCATTCTAGGCTAATTCTTTTTCACTATCCTCAAATTCACTAATTTACTCTTTGCTTTGATTCTGGAGTTTATCCTGTTGCATTTTTTTAATTTTTTTTTTTTTTTTTAATTTCCAAGTTATCTACTTTTTGGTTGATTTCTTCCTATTTTAATATCTTTTTTTTTTAATAAAATGTATTCCTTCAGTCATCTCCATAAGCCTCTTAAACACGTTTATTTAAAAGATTTCTCAAACTGTTTTATGAAATTAGTGTTATCTGCAGTGATTTCATCCTTCAATTGGAGATTTTGTCGGCTATCGTTCTGAGCACGCGAATTCCTCATGTTGTTAGGTACTGTTGAGTCGATTTTTGATTTATAGCAAGTCCATGTGACAATAGAATTGCCCCACAGGCTTTTCTAGGCTGTAGTCTTTACGGGAGCAGATCACCAGGTCTTTCTCCCATGGAGCAAAGAGGGTGGGTGGATTCTAACTGCCAGTCTTTCAGTTAGCAGCCAAGAATTTAACCACTGCACCACCAGGGCTCCTTAGAATTTTTCGTATGTCTTATAATTCCAGTGCGATGCTTTGCTATTGTTGTTATTTTCCTCTCTTTCTCTTTATGTTCACCTCTTTCTTTGGTATTTTTCGTTGTTGTAGTTTCTGCCTGACGCCCTGGGGACCCCTAGTCCAGAACAAGATTGTTTAATAAATCAACGTCCCTGCCTTTATGAGACTTGAATGCTAATGAGGAAGATCAGACAATAAACAAATACATCGATAACACGGCCAATGATCATAAGTTCTATGGAGAAGAATAGAGCAGGGTAAGGGAGGCAAGGATTGCAGAGGTGGGGTTACATTTGAACAGAGACCTGAAGAAAGTTAGGGAGCCATGTAGCTATCTGGGGGGTAGGTGTACAAGGCAGAGGACAGATAGATGAGTCAGGAGTTCTCTTGGTGAGAGTAATAAAGGAGAAGGTCCAAGAGGTTGGAGGCTAGGGAAGACCCCACAGAATGTGACAGGGCATTGGAAAGACTTTGGATTTTACTCAGAGGAAGATGGGAGCTCATTTGGCATTTTAAGCAGAAGAGTGAAAAGACCTGACTTGTGTTTGAAAAGGATCAGATCGTGTCATTGGCCCCAGTGGCTCCTGTCTTTCTTACCATGGCCAGCACGTCCCTACAGGATCAGTTTCTGTCTACTTCTCCAATCCCATTTCCTGTCCCTTTCTCCATCCCCCACTGTGCTCTGGCTACACTGGTCTCCTTGCTATTTCTTGAATACTCAAACTCTATTCCACCTCAGGGCTTTTGCACTTGTCTGCAGAGCCTTCCCATACCACCCTATTATTCTCTTCCACCGAAACAAACAAAAACCAAACCCATTGCCATGGAGTTGATTCCGATTCATAGCAACCCTATAGGACAGAGTAGAACTGCCCCATAGGGTTTCCAAAGAGCGGCTGGTGGATTCAAACTGCCGACACTTTGGTTAGCAGCTGAGCTCTTAACCACTGTGCCACAAGACCTCCATCCTTTCCACAGCACCCTTTATATTTCCTCTAGCACTTAGCATAATCAGTTCTGTTTTCTTTATCTGCTTATTTGTTTATCGTCATCTCCCCCCCACTAGACTAAGCTCCTGGTTGGCAGAAGTCACCTGAGTTTTATTCACTTTTGCAGCCACAGCATTTAGCAAGTGCCTGGGACATATTGGAGCGCTGGTGGCGCAGTGGTTAAGAGCTCAGCTGCTAATCAAAATGTCGATAGTTTGAATCCACCAGCTGCTCCTTGGAAACCCTATGGGGCAGTTCTACTCTGTCCTATAGGGTTTCTATGAGTCAGAATTGACTCGATGGCAACGGGTGTTTTTTTGGAAAGACATTAATTGACCAATAAACATGTGCTAAATGGTTGAAAGAACACAGAGGAGCCTCTAAGAATCGGGTTGTGCATGACATTTATTCATGACTGAAGTCCTTGACCCAGAGTATGAATGACCCTCCAAGAGGCACTTCAGGGTCCTCACAGGGCTTGTGGCACCTCATACCAAACCAGGGCCTGGCAGCTGGGAAGAGGCCATCACCCTACCCGAGGCTCCACCAGGCGCAAACCACTACTAACTAGAAGAGGGCGGCACCCTGATAGGCCAGGCCAGGCCAGCTCTTACATGGCCCAGAGGAGTCTGACACCCCAGACTGAACCCCCAGGCCCAGCTGCTTCCTTTCCTTCGAGAACTTTAGGTACAGACAGGGCTTTCTCTTCCCAGCTACCTCGGCAGGTGCATCCTTGGCCTCCAGGTCATGGTGTCCAGTGGGATGGTCCAGAGACTCTGGGAAAGCCACTGGGCAGAGGCAGCAAAGGCTAGGTCTCAATGTATCTATTTACAAAGCTCCTTGAGGATGCTCGCGCCAACCTGGGCACTGTTGCTGAACTGCTGATGTGACTATAGCTCTTCTAGGAGGTAGACTGAATGCAGGAGACAAGGGCACTGAGGAGTGTGGTCCATTCCAAAGGGCCTGCTCAGCCCTCTCCCCCACCCCTCCACTCAGCCCTCCCCCACTCTCGGTTATAAACCTCTGCCTTCAGCCAAGAACCACGTGCACCTTAGAGCGTACAGGGAGCAGAAAGCCGAGGCCTACACAGGAACCACTCTTAAAGTGGAGCCTGCATGAGGTTAGGTGGGTGACGAGGGAGCCTTCCCAGTGGGTGTGGGTCACCTGCTGGGACCGCCTGCTGCACAGGAGCTGCTTGCAAGGCTGGGTCCCAAGTGCCTCGTGGAGACAAAGTTATCTCTGGAGAAAAGAAGAGAAGGGTCATTCCTAGGGCCTCGTTGTTGTTGTTAGGTGCTGTCAGGTTGGTTCTGACTCATAGGGACCCTATGTACAACAGAACGAAACACTGCCTGGTCTAATGCCATCCTCACAATCATTGTTATGTTTGAGTCCATTGTTGCAGCCACTGTGTCAACCCATATCGTTGAGGGTCTTCTTCTTTCTCGATGACCCTCTGCTTTACCAAGCGTGATGTCCTTCTCCAGGGACTGGTCCCTCCTGATAACCTGTTCAAAATACGAGACACGAAGTCTTGCTACCCTTGCTTCTAAGGAGAATTCTGGCTTACTTCTTCCAAGATAGATTTGTTCATTCTTCTGGCAGCCCATGGTATATTCAATATTCTTCGCCAACACCATAATTCAAATGCATCAATTCTTCTTCGGTCTTCTTTATTCATTGCCAAGCTTTTGCATGCATATGAGGCGATTGAAAACACCATGGCTTGGGTCAGGCACACGTTAGTCCTTAAAGTGACATTTTTGCTTTTTTTAAATTTTATTTTATTTTTTTTGACATCTTTGCTTTTTAACACTCTAAAGAGGTCTTTTGCAGCAGATTTGCTCAATGCAATATGTCTTTTGATTCTTGACTGCTGTTTCCATAGGCATTGATTGTGGATCCAAGTAAAATGAAATCCTTGGCAACTTCAATCTTTTCTCCGTTTATCATGATGTTGCTTATTGGTCCAGTTGTGACCATTTTTGTTTTCTTTATGTTGAAGTGTAATCCATACCGAAGCCTGTGGTCTTTGATCTTCATCAGTAAGTGCTTCAACTCCTTTTCACTTTCAGCACGCAAGGTTGTGTCATCTGCATGTCACAGGTTGTTAATGAGTCTTTCTCCAATTCTGATGCCCGTTCTTCTTCATATAGTCCAGCTTCTTGGATGATTTGTTCAGCATACAGATTGAATAAGTATGGTGAAAGGATACAACCCTGACACACACCTTTCCTGACTTGAAATCACGCAGTATCCCCTTATTCTGTTCGGACGACTGCCTCTTGGTCAATGAAGTGGTTCCTCATGAGCACAATTAAGTGTTCTGGAATTCCCATTCTTCACAATGTTATTCATAATTTATTATTATCCACATAGCTGAATGCCTTTGTATAGTCAGTAAAACACAGGTAAGCATCTTTCTGGTATTTTCTGCTTTCACCCAAGATTTGTCTGACATCAGCAATGAGATCCCTGGTTCCATGTCCTCTTCTGAATCCAGCTTGAATTTCTGGCAGTTCCCTGTTGATGTACTGCTGCAGCTGCTTTTGAATGATCTTCAGCAAAATTTTACTTGCTTGTGATATTAATGGTACTGTTCAATAATTTCCACATTCACTTTTCTTGGAATGGGTACAAATATGCATTTCTTCCAGTTGGTTGGCCAGGTAGCCGTCTTCCAAATTTCAGTGCTGCATCCATTTTTTGAAACATCTCAGTTGGTATTCTGCCAATTCCTGGAGGCTTGTTTTTCCCCAATGCCTTCAGTGCAGTTTGGACCTCTTCCTTGAGTACCATCGGTTCTTCATCATATGCTACGTCCTGAAATGGTTGAATGTTGACCAATTCTTTTTGGTATAATGACTCTGTGTATTCCTTCCATCTTCTTTTGATACTTCCTGTACCGTTTAGTATTTTCACTGTAGAATCCTTCAATATTGTAACTCGAGGCTAGAATTTTTTCTTCAGTTCTTTCAGCTTGAGAAATGCTGAGCATGTTCTTCCGTTTTGGTTTTCTATCTCCAGGTCTTTGCACATGTCATTATAATAGTTTACTTTGTCTTCTCCAGCTGCCTTTTGAAATCTTCTGTTCAGCTCTTTTACTTCATCATTTCTTCCTTTTGCTTTAGCTATTCTACTTTCAAGAACAAGTTTGAGAGTCTCTTCCGACATCCATCTTGGTCTTTTCTTTCTTTCCTAGGGCCTCAGCGGTGACCAAAAGAGCCTGCGGGGGAGGGGGGTGCGCAAGAGCTGTGGGAGGACTGGCCCCAAAGGGCACCACATCTCAGGTAAACAGATGTAGAGCCCAGGCACTGGGTGGCAGCACTGCTCCAGATGAAGAGCACAGACCTACCTGCCCTCAGGGGCTCACCATCCGCTGAGAGATCAGACAGGGAACAGTGGCCTATCTACTGTGCTGGAAGCACTATCGCACTCCCATCCTGAGCCTGCTGTGTTCTGTCATTCCTAAGGTCTTAACAGAGCATCCCATTCAATCCTCAGACTACTCTGTGGTAGGTGCCTTAACGAGTGGTAAGGAGGAAGAGAAAAGGCTTGCAGGGGTAAAGTCGTTAGATTCTGTTGAGTCTCTTGTTCCAAATCACCCAGCGGGTTAACTGGGATTGGAGGGGCCCTAACCCACACAGGGTGAGGGTAGCTGGTTCCAGAGGCCTCTTGTGTCTCAGCCAGGGTGGGAGGAGAGTCCCTGGTAGGGCTTGAAGCAATCCTCCCTGCCCAGGTGCCATCTCACCTTCCCATTGGCCCTGAGGTGGCCTCCTTATGCTGAAACATTCCCTGGAAGCCGGCCCAGGGTAAGGAAATACCCTAGGGCTTGGGTAAGAGCTCCGCTGCTAACCAAAATGTCTGCAGTTCGAATCCACCAGCCACTCCTTGGAAACCCTATGGGGCACCTCTACTCTGTCCCATAGGGTCACTATGAGTAGGAATCGACTCAGCGGCAACGGGTTTAGTTTTTTTGTTTGTTTGTGTTCATCATAGCTGAGCCTTAGAGCAGAACCAGGAACCCCAAGGCCTGTGGGCACAGCTGCCCACCCACGAAGATATCTTCAATCATTCCTTCTTCATGTAGACTGCAGGAGGCCTGGATGCTCCTCTGAAATGCACGGCACTCTCCCACGGGCCTCTTTCACTCTGTGACTGTGTAAATATCCGGGGACGCAATGGGGTGGGGGTGATGACAAGTTCAATCTTGAATTTCTCAGTGTAACTGGGTTTATAGCCCTTTCATTCCGTCAGCAGAGACGTGCTAAGGGGCTCCTGTGGTAAATCCACTCCTCTCAGGCATGTGGTTGCTGGGGACCCGCCAGGCGGGGAGCGGGGGCGCGGGTGGGGTCCCCCCCAGCCCTCCGCCCCCGCCGCGGCCCGCGCTGCCGACGCTGTGCTCGCGCGCCCCCTCGTGGGTCCTCCGGGCACTGCGCGGCGCCCTGGAGCCTATTACTGCCCGGCGGCCGCTGCAAAGCCCGGGCGCAGGGAGACTGAGGCACCCTCAGAGTGGGATGGGCTGACCCCATTCCAGAGTAAGTATCTCACAGTCTGCTCCTGGCTTGAGGAAGTTTCAGGAGGAGCTTGTGTTACCGCTGAAGGCACAGTCTTAGAAGGAGGGGCTTTTCCAAATAGGAACCCAAAATTAGATTTCTGCTTTCAGAATCTCTCTCTCTCTCTGTCACACACACACACACACACTCTATCCCTCCCTCCCTCCCTCTCTCTAATGTTTAGGAGAGAAGTTTTTCCTTCTAGAGACTACAAAAACGAGAGGAGAGTGATTGATAATGGCCCACACTCGGAGAAGGCATGATTTCCTAGTGATGGTTGCACAATATGGTGAATGCAATTAATATCACTGAACTGTACACTTAAAAATGGTTGAAATGACAGATTTTATATTATATGTATTTTGTTGTTGCTACCCATTGCCCTGGAGTCGATTCCAACTCATAGCGATCCTATAGGACAGAGTAGAACTGCCTCATAGGGTTTCTAAGGAGCGGCTGGTGGATTTGAACTGCCGACCTTTTGGTTAGCATCTGAGCTCTTACCCAGGTGCCATCAAGTCCAGTCCGACTCCTAGCTACATCATGTGACAGAGCAGAACTGCCCTGTAGGGTTTTCTAGGTCGTAATCTTCACAGGAGCAGATTGCCAGGTCTTTCTCCCACCACATCACTGGGTGGGTTTGAACAGCTAGTCTTCCAGTTAGCAATTGAGCACCTAACCGTTTGCGCCACCAGGGATCCCTATATATATTTTACCATAATAAAATTAAAAATAAAAACAAACAAAAACTTGATAGATATGATGACGTTTTCTTACAACAATATTTCTAGGATAGTTTTTCTCATGTTTGATGATACAAAAGTAAGCCTCCTCTATTGTTGCTTTGTTATTAGCATACCAGTAGAAGTCCTCACAAAACATTTTCATTTCCACTCACTAAAGAAAATAAAAAAGAATGGAAAGTGGGGCATAGCTACAAATGCAGCCGAGAGATTAAAAAGCTAATTAGAGAATAATGTCAACAACAATGCAGTGAATTTGAAAACATAGGCAAAATCAATAAATTCAAAGAAAAATGAAGTACCAAAAGCGAGTTAAGAAAAAATAAAAAACCTGAGTGGCCTCATAACCATTAAATAAATTGAATCAGTAATTTAAATTTTTTCCAATAAATGAAACATCCGGCCCTGATAATTTTGTGGGTGAGGTCTATCAGACATTTAAGGTGAGATAAGTCCAATCTTTCATAAATTCTTCCAGGAGTAGAAAAAACAAAATGCTCCCTAAGTCATTTTGTAAAAATAATATAATCCTAATACCAGATGAGGTGTGTCCTAGAAAGGAAAACTATAAGCTAATCTCACTCATAAACATAAATGCAAAAATCCTGAATAAAATACCAGCAAACTAAATCCAGCAATGTTTTAAGAAAGATAATTCACCATGAAAAAACAAACCGCTTTATCTCGGAAATACAATGTTGGTTTAGAAAAGGAAACACAAATGAGCAATAAACATGAAAAGCTGCTCAACCTCAACAGTAATCAGGGAAGTGCAAATTAAACCCACAGTGAGTCACCATTTCACACTCACCAGACTGGCCAGAATTAAGATCTGACGATTCCAAACATTGGTAAGAATGTGATGCAACAGGATCTCTGCTGACTGGTCTCACTTTAAATTCATGAACCAATCCAAGAAAAACAAACCCATTGCCATCAGAGTCAATTCTGACTCATGGAGACCCCATGTGTGACAGAGTAGAACTGTGCTCCATAGGGTTTTCTTGGCTATAATCTGCAAATCACCAGGCCTTTCTTCTGTGGTGCCACTGGGTGGATTCCAACTGCCAGCCTTTGGGTTAATGGGCCAGTGAAAACTGTTTACACCACCCATGGACCTTTTTCAGTTTTACCAAAAACCAAACCCATTGCCATTGAGTCGATTCTGACTCATAGCAACGCTAGAGGACAGAGTAGAGCTGTCCCATAGGGTTTCCAAGGAGCAGCTGGTGGATTTGAGCTACTGACCTTTTGGTTAGCAGCCTGAGCTCTTAGCCACTGCACCAGCAGGGCCCCTTTTTGTTCGGGGGGAGCAGAGGAGTTTTTGGCTTTTATGCTGACTCGCTGTAAATTCATGGACACAGCCCTCAAAAGGGGGTGCACTAATTCCTGCCATTCCTCCTACATTTCCCTCTCCAACTCGCTCTCCACTCTCCTAGCACAACGGCTCACACCTTCCCTCCTAAAACCTCCAACCCCTCCTCATCTTACCTGATGAGTGTCCGCCATCAGTTATTTCACTGAACTACTATCCATCGGAAGAGGGTTTCCACACCCCTACCGCCACATCTACTGAGCCACTTGTAGCTGTCGTAGTCTGCCTTTTGCCCCCACACAAGAGACAGGGCAGCACCTCCATCTGTACCTCTGTTCCATGCCTTCTTGCCAAATCAAGGACGTCCACCTGCAGCTGTCCCCGCTCTCTTGCTCTCTCCTTCATTGCTAAATAGAGTCAGTCCAATTCTGTTCTGAAACTAACTACAAATGCAGTGCTTCCTCCTCTGGCCCTAACCAACAGAGCAAAGTCAGAGCTCACAAGTTAAAGTCCTCCAGATTCCCAAGTCAGCCCAAGAATTCAGATGCCAGCTGCAAACTTGGGGGTCCCCATGACACCCTCACTTCTAACCTGCTGGCTCCCTCAGGTTCCGTAATGCACTAGAACTGCGTACAGAACGCAGGAAATCACTAAACGTATGATTACAGTTTTATTATAGCCAAAAGGATATAAATGAAGAGACGCATAGGGCAAAGTCTGGGAGGGTCCCTGACACAGAGCTTCCATATCCCTAAAAAGGGGTATGTTAATCTTCCAAGCACTGATGTCTTTCACCAACCAAGTAGCTCATGGAGATTCAGTGTCCAGAGCTTTTATACTGGGGTCTCATTATGTAGGCATAGTTGAGTAAATCATTGCCCACATGGTGGAACTCAGTCTCTAGTCCCCCTCCCTGAGGCGGGGTAGGGCTTTCTAGCCTGGCCAGCCACCACTCAAGTGTCACCCCACTAGCATAAACTCTCAAGTCTGGAGCCTTCATGGATAACAGACTCCAACCACGGCAGAAATTTTAAGGTTTTAGAGGTTATCTCTCAGGAACTAAGAACAAAGGTAGAATTCTTTGGGTAAAATGAATCATAAACTCCACAATCATACATAAAATTTTTTCTCTACTGGATCCTTCCTATTAGCATACAAATATGCCATAATAATGGTCATAAAAACAAAAAACAAAAACACCCCCTTAACCCTATAACCCGCCTCCAGGCGTGGCCCTTCTGGGATGCCTTCTGCAGCAAAAGACTCATCTATAGTGACTATCTCCACTTGAGTCTTCTGTTTTATTTTTATTATGAAAAAATGGAAACATTCACAAAAGCGAGAAAATGGTTTAATGAACCCTCATATGCCTATCATCCAGATTCAATAACTATCAAAGGTTTTTCTCTACTTGATTCATCTATTCCCCCCCCTTTTTTTTTCTGAAGTATTTTACAGCCACTTCCAAACTTCATGTCATTTTATTCCCACGCGCTTAACTATGCATCTAAAAAAATGCATATTTTCTTACATAAGCACAATGGCTTTATCACACTTCGAATATTAGCAATGACTACTTGTGGCTATCTAGTACTCAGACCATATGCAGACTTCCCTGATTGTCTTTAAAATCTCTTTTCAGAGCCAGTTTGTTGGAATCAGGATCCACACTGGTTGGTTTCATCTCTAAGTCTCTTTTAGTCTAGAGCAGTGCCTCGCCCCTTCCTGACCTTTTTGTCTCATCTCACCGCCATATTGAAGAAACCCGATCAGGTGTCCTATACAATCCCACTTTCTGGATTTCTCCGTTGGCTTCCTCGTCCGTGTATTCTTTCTTGTGTTTTTGTTTGCTTGTTTTCTCTTTCTTTTCAAATATTTCAAACTTGAAGAAAAGTTGAAGGAACAGTATAAAAAGCTTTCTTTTTCTTGAATTATTTGAGTCTAAGTTGTTCACATGATGCTCTATTACCCAAAAACACTTCGATGGGCATTTCCTACCTACACAATCGCAATACACCAGCAAAACGAGGAAATTAACATTGATACATCACTGCCATCTAATTTGCACACTTCACTCCATTTTTGCCAATTGTCTCAATATCTTTTCTAGAGATTCAATCCAGGACCGTATGTTTCACTTAATTGTGATGTTTCCTTCAGTATGGAACAGTTCCTCAGGCTTTCTTTGACTTACAGGACCTTGACAATTTTGCAGATCACAGGCGGTTATTTGGTGGACCAAAAAACCCATTGCCGACGAGTCAATTCCAACTCATAGCGACCCTATGGTAGAACCGCCCCATAGGGTTTCCAAGGCTGTAATCTTTAGGGAAGCAGATTGCCACATCCTTCTCCCTCAGGGTGGCTGACCTTTCTGTTCTCAGCCAAGTGCTTGACCACTGCACCATCAAGGCTCCTTTATTCTTTTGTAGAGTGTACCTCAATTCGAGCTTGTCTAATGCTTCCTCATGATTAGATTCAGGTTATGCTTCTTTGGCAGTATCACAGAAGTGATGCTGTGTTCTTCTCATGGAATCCTGGCAGGTGGTACGTGGTTTCAATTTATCCCATTACTGATGATGTTAACCTTGATTAGTTGATTAAGGTGGTGTCCGCCAGGTCTCTCTACTGAAAAGCCAGCCCTTTCCCTTGGTAATCAGTAAGCATTATGAAGCTCTGGAATATCGTGTTACTCTTCAAACTTTCACTCACTACTTTTAGCATCCATTGAAGTTTCTTGACTGGTTTAATTACTACTGTGTTGTTAAATTTTCTGATTCCATCAGTCCTATTGTATTTATTGGTTGGCATTCTGTTATAAGAAAAAGCTTAGTCATGTCCTTATTTATTTATGTGTTATGGATTGAATTGTGTCCCTCAAAATATGTGTATCAATTTGGCTAGGCCATGATTCCCAGTATTGTGTGGTTGTCCTCCATTTTGTGACTGATATAATTTTCCCATATGTTGTAAATCTTAATCTCTGCCTGTGGTTAATGAGGCAAGATCAGATTATGTTAAAGAGGATTAGGGTGGGATGTAACACCCTTGCTCAGGTCACATCCCTGATCCCATGTAAAAGGAGTTTCCCTGGTGTGTGGCCTACTCCACCTTTTATCTTACAAAAGATAGAAAAGGAAGTGAGCAGAGAGGGGGGACCTCATACCACCAAGAAAGCAGTGCCAGGAGCAGAGCACATCCTTTGGACCTGAGGTTCCTGAGCTGAGATGCTCCCAGACCAAGGGAAGCCTGATGCATCACAAGGACCTTCCTCCAGAGCTGACAGAGAGAGAAAGCCTTCCTCTGGAGCTGGCGCCCTGAATTTGGACTTCTAGGCCACTGGACTGTGACAGAATAAACTTCTCTTTGTTAAAACCATCCACTTGTGGTATTTCTGTCATAGCAGCACTAGATGACCAAGACAATAAGTATAGGCTTATGGACTCCTATTTTATTCACTGGGTATAATTGTTATTGTTATTTACTTTGATGCTCAGATAGCCTCAGATTTGATCAGTGAGAGCCATCCAGGCTGGCTACTGTGTCCTTTTGACATGTTCTGGCCATTCTTTGAGCATGGCCTTACTTTCTGGTACAAGATGTTCCAGGCTTACCTTGTACTTTGCCTGCCTCAGCCTTGGAATCAGCCTTTTCTCCAAGGCACCCTGGTTCCTTCTGGGTCAGTGGTATTTAGAAACCAAGATCTGGGCACTTGGTGCACTCTTTGCTGTTAGATGTTACTGCTCCCAGGGCTTCTCAGTGGACAGAGTTAGAAAATCAATCTCTCTACAATTTTTCTTCTGTATTTATTTCTATATTTGTCTCTATATATTGGAAACCATTAGTTCATACTGATACGTCTAATTCCAATCCAATATCATAGGGTTCGTTTTAGTTTTCTCCTTTCCATAACTCCTTTCTCCAACAGCAAGAACCCTGAATCCCATTGTTCTCAATATGCTTGCTTATTTGATCAGTCCCCATATGTACCCAACCTACTGTTGATGCTGCCACCACAACCCCTGCAAAGATGCCCTCCAACCCCACTCCATCCTAACACTTGCACTGGCTGTCCCCCACTTCCCAACCATGAACACCTACCTGGCCCAGTCACACCTAATGGCTTCTGGACTGAATAATTTGGAAGGAAGGAAAAAAAAAAAGGAGGGACAGAGAGAGGGAGGAAGAGATAAAAGGAGAAAGGGAGGAGAGGAGGGGGATAAGAAGGGAAGAAGGAAGGATGGAATAAAGGAAGGAAGGAAGGAAGGGATGGAGGGACAGAGGAAAAAAGGAGGGGAGGGAAGAGGTAGGAACAAAAAAAGCAAGCAAGGATCCATTGATTCTTGAATCCACTCTAATCAGGAAAAAATACAAGGCCACTGTCTTAGGCTGGGTTCTCTAGAGGACCAAAACCAGTGAAACATGTATATATATATAAATATAATAAATATATACACAGAAAGATTTATCTCAAGGAAATGGCTCACCTAGTTGTGGAGGCTGGCAAGTCCCAAATCCATAGCTCAGGTGTCAGGCTGGAGGCTTCTCCAGGCTGGGCCTTACCAACTCAAAACTGACAGGTCAGGTGGAAGGCTGCTGGCTCACGGGATTGTGGGAACTGGCGAATCCAAGATCTGCAGGTCAGGTGACAGGCTGTTGGCTCACGTCCCAAGAACAGGAGGTCAGAGGATGACGAGTTGGATGCAAGTTTCGGAGTGCGCAAACTTTGCCAGAACATTCGTATATATCGGATGCAGGCCACACCCCAAGGAAACTCCCTTTTCAACGGTTGAGTGCTCACATCACATCACAAAAAGGAGGATGATTACATCATTACATAACTGCCAAATTATATCATTACATAACTGCCAAAGTACATCATTATATAACTGCCAAAACACGGAGAATCATGGCCCAGCCAAGCTGACACACAACCTTAACCATCACAGCCACTAACCACTTTCCCAAGGTCAGTTCTCTCCGTCCTCATCCTCCTTGCTCTCTCTGCAGCATTTGGTGTGGTTGTCTCCACCTTCTTGATCCTCCTTCTACTTCACTGACAGCTCCTCATCTTCACGACCTCTAAATGATGGAAGGTCCAGGCCTCATTCTTAGATCTCTTCTCTTCCTTCACCTGGTAACTTATTTCTTCCAGTCCCAAGCACACCATATGCTGAAGTCTTCCAAATGTTTATCTCCCGCCCCAACCTCTCCCCTAACTCCAGACTCAAATATCCAATTGCCTGCTCTTAAATGCAGGTCTAACATATCCAAAACCAAACTCATTTTTCCTCCCAATTGCATGTCTAACATATCTAAAACCAAACTCCTCATTTTTCCTCCCAAAGTGGCTCTTTTCCCAGAGCTTCCTGCTTAAGAAAGCAACATCTTCATCCAGCTGGTGGCTCAGTTGCTTGATTTCTCTCTCTCTCCAGTCTTATATCTAATCCAACAATGTATTCTGTCAGTAATAGCTTATGTAATGTATAAGAGCTTTAAAATACATCCCCAGATCAATCCTTCTCAACACATCCATCTCAACCATCCAGTTCATGCCACCGCCTCTCCCTGGGACCTCTGCAGTGGTCTCCCAGCCTGCTTGATCCCCCATGGGATCCCCCATGCAATCAAAATAATAATAATGGCTACCTCTAGAGATGGGGGTCAATGAAATAGCTGTATCAGTGGAGACTTTAGATTTATTTCTGGTAATTTGTAAGGCGAATAGATTCATGGATTGGTGCATTGACTTGTAATTGAAATGAATTCAAATGTAAAATAATACAAATACAGATTTGTATCAGGACGTCGTGTGTAGTGTTCATAGCTTGTGGTTCATGACTGTGTTTAATTCTGTAGTGAACTATGATTTCTCATTCCAGTATTTTTCTTTTTTTAATTTAATTTAATGTTGTTGTTGTTGAGAATATGCACAGCAGAACATACACCAATTCAATAATTTCTACATGTACCGTTCATGTACATTGATTACATTCTTCGAGTTGTGCAACCATTCTCACCCTCCTTTTTTGAGTTGTTCCTCCCCCATTAACATAAACTCACTGCCCCCTAAGGTTCCTAGTTGCTGTTTCCAATTTGATCCCACATGGAAAGTTCTTAAAAGAGCACATTGCTCGGTGCCTGCCTACCATCACCAACCCCTCTGTCAGGGATCATAATAGAGGGTTCCAGACAGAGCAGGAGAAAAACGTAGAACAAAATTCATATTCACAAAAAAGACCAGACTTACCGGTCTGACAGACTGGAGGAATTCCTGAGACTATGGCCCCCTGGACACCCCGCTAACTCAGAACTGAAGTCCACCTTTCAGCCAAAGATTAGACAGGCCTATAAACAAATGGTAACACAAGTGAGGAACGCGCTTCTTAGGTCAATCAAGTATCCGAGACCAAATAGGCAACACCTGCCCGAAAGTAAAGACGAGACAGCAGGAAGGGACAGGAAACCTGGATGAACAGAAACGGGGAAACTGGGGTGCAAAAGGGGAGAGTGCTGACACATTGCGGAGATGCAACCAATGTCATTAAACAATTTGTGTATGAACTTTTGAATGAGAAACTAATTTGCTCTGTAAACTTTTATCTGAAGTACAATAAAAAATAAATAAATAAGAAAGAGCACGACGCTCAAGGCAGACACTCTTTACTAGTGAAGCTAAACTATTGCTTGATTTTAAAAAGACCTCACGGGATATTTTTGGTTTAAGGTTTAAAGATTATCTCAGGGCAATAGTTCCAGGGGTTCATCCAGCCTCCATGGCTCCAGACAGGATGGATTCCATGAGAATTTGAAGTTCTGTTATGCGTTTTCTCCCTTTTGATCAGGAGTCTTCAACAGAATCTTTGAGCAAAGTGTTCAGTAATGGTAGCCAGGAGGTAGCTGTTCATAGAGGCAATTAGCCACACATTCCATTTCCTCCTCCTATTCCTCATTCTCCTTCTTCCTCTTGCTCCAGGTGAAGAGAGACCCATTGTTGTACCTCAGATGGCTTCACAGACTGACATTTTAACACTCCTTTCCACCATTACAAGAAGGTATGTGCTCATGTGCCAGTATCAGCTGCTTCTGGATCCCACATATACAGTTGTGCTTAACAGTTTGTTGTTTTCGTTTTGATTCTGCTTCCTGAGGCTTTGAGTTAAAATAGCTTTGGGCCCTAGGTTTTGAAATCAGAATTTTCCCACCTTCCGGGATTCCAGCCTGGGGTGAGGGAGTGGGGAGGGGCCATTAGTAGGGGAGGGGTAAGGGCTGCCATGGACCGTGAGGATGGTTCCCATGTAGGGGCTGCCAGGCCTGTGCCAGGGAAGATCCAGAATAAAGGGATCCAGCCACCCAGCCTCCTCTGGGCATGTCAGTTTTACTCACTGGTGAATATTGTAAAACATTACCCATTAAAACAAATACTCATATATTATGGAGCAGAATGCAAAATACACATGAATTTTTCACTCAAAACCGAGACTTGAAAGAAATTCTGTACTCGTGGCATATTTTCTTCCACCCTCTGCCCCTGGAAGGATTTGATGAGAAGTTGTAAGAAGCATAAGGCCAGGAACCAAGGGCCTGGCCCAGAATCTGGTGTGCTTTGGTGGAGGCTCTGGGGCAGCCTGGGAGGGAAGCCCTGTGGGCCAAGGGGCCTGTGTGTGTCCTGCAGGGCAACCACACTCCCTACACACACAGACACACACTCTAAATTAGGCGTGGGGAAATCCAAGGGGTTAAATTATTGTGCCCCTAGTAGGTGGTGCTCTTCTACTAACCTAAAGGTTGTCGGTTCACCCCTCCAACAGCACTGAGGAAGAAAGGCCTGGTAATCTGCTTTCTGACTAGCCAAGAAAACCTAATGGAGCAGTTCTACTGGTGTAACCATGGGGTCGCCATGAGTTGGAAGGAACTGGATGGTAACAGGTTTTTTGTTGGTTTTAGTGGGTTCTCTAAGTCCCGCGCTGCCAAGAGACCTGGGGCTGGGGATGGTCTGCCCTGGGTTAAAGTCTCACCTTTACCTGGGACCTAATGGTGGAAATGCAGGCAGGGCAAGGAGGCAGAGGTGGGCACAGCAGCTTTGAACCTCTGGTCTCCGTGCTCCCCAGAGCAGCTCCCCACCTCAAGTCAGGATACGTTGGCGGAGCCCCTCAAGACCACCCCTGCTGGCCTCTGAAGAGCTGCCGGAAGCGCCTGAAGCCTTACCCAGGCTGTCTCCTCCGCGGCCCGAAGCACTCCGCAGTAATTTGGCCTGAGAGATGAGCGCCGGAGAGTTGCTGGTTTAATTTAATTTATTTCAATTTAATTTTAATTTAAGCTATTCCACATTTGCTCCCCCAGCTATCTTTTATCGCTCCCGAGGTTGTTAAATTATTGCAGCTTGTGAAGGAAGGGAAGACCGAGAATGGTCAGAGGGCCCGGAGGACACCAGCCCTGACCCGAGGCCCTGCGGCCCCAGGGTATCCCCTCTGGACTGGGGGACAGTCACTTCTGTTGGACCTTCACCCGCACAGTGAAAATAATAATAATACTAAAGTTTACTGAGCATGTGCTGTGAGCCCAACCCCCTCACTTCATTTGTTATTTACCACAATGCCCTGCAGGGGGCATTATTCCCATTTCTCAGATGAGCATTCTGAGGCTCTGAGGCCGAGTACTTTGGGCCAGGTTACACAGCTTCTAAGTGCAAAGAGCAGTCATTGGTGGTTCAGGGGTAGAATTCTCACTTTCCACGCGGGATACCTAGGTTCGATTGTGGCCAATGCTCCTCATGTGCGGCCGCCACCAATCTATCAGTGGCTGAGGCTTGCTTGTAGCTATGATGCTCAACAGGTTTCAGGGCAGCTTCCAGACTAGGAAGAAAGGCCTGGTGATCTACGTCCAAAAATCAGCCAATGAAAATCCCATCCGATCTGAGCTGATCAGGTGTAGGAGCGAGCAGCATTTCCTTCCGTTGTACATTGGGTCCCCATAAAGCGGGGACTGTATGATTCAGAAGGCAGATTACAACAAGTGCAAACAGCATGGGGAGGAGGGACTTGGAGAAACGGGCATGGCATCCTGTCTAGTCAAAGTGGGGAGGCATGGCTGATGCTGGGCCCCACAATCAGGTATCCGGAGGGCCATGAGCCGATGCCCCAGGATCCTTGCCTGCCAGAGAGGGCGGCCAGGGCCAGGCCCTCCAGACCCTCTGCCCGATCCCCAGGCACCCCAGGTATAGGCGCCTCTGCACCTCTCTGATGGAACAAGGGAGTATTGGCTCCAGGCACCCCCATCTGCTGAGCCCCTTGCTCCCCCTTGGCCTGGTCCTCGTGACCACACCCCAGTGGGCTGTGCTGGTGCCACAGGGACAGGATGTGTGAACATCAGACCCTGGGGAGCAGGGCAGGCGCTCCTTCCACCCCTCGGGTGCCCCCCCACCAGCTTGCCAACTTCCCCATCTTGCCCCTGCTTCTTGCTGTGTGTCTTTAATTGATTTAATAAGCCATGTAATTTGAGCATGTTCATGTGGTCTGGAAGCCTTCAGTTCCCGGACCTCAGGCAGGGCTGGCCTGGTCGTGTACAGCACTCCCACTGTGTCCAGGTCATTTCCACACGACCATTGACATAGAGCATCTTAGGGATATTTGCCGAGGTACCTGGGGGAGGGCACTTGGGGACTCCCATCGTGATAGTCTGGATATGAAAGGAAGGGTCCCCCCTGTACCTTCCAGGATGGCTCAGTGACACCCCTACCCTGTGCTCTTCTGCAGTGAGGCCTTGACCTGTGTGAGCAGGGGGCCACAGTGGCACTGGGTGAGGGCAGCAGAGTGAACTTCTGTGACTTCCGAGGCTCTGCCTTGCTTGCTGAAACCAGCTCTTGCTCTGAAGCCATCAGCTGACATGCAAGCTGTCTGACAGCCCAAGGCCACCATGCTGTGAAGAAGCCACAATGACCCGTGTGGGGAGACCACAGAGAACGGGTGTTTCGGTGACAGCCAGCACCAAGTGCCAGCCATGAGGGAAGGAGCCTCAGATGGTTCCAGCCTCCCCTTCCAGTCCAGTGCGGCCAGGACACCTGGCTACAAGGTGACAGCGCTCAGGTGTCTGGTGGTCCTGTCCTGTCCTCCTCCCCCGTCTCCCCCGTCTCCCCTGTCCCCCACCTCCCCCGTCTCCCCGCTGTCTCCCGGTGTCCTCCCTACCTCCCCTTTCTCTCCTCTGTCCTCTACCTCCTCGTCTACCCCTACCTCCCCTACCTCCCCTGCCCCTGCCTCCCCCTGCCTCCCCCTGCCCCCCACCTCCCCGCCAGCCCCAGCACTGCATTGTGAGAAAGGCCTTCTCCTCTCAGAAGCCCCCCAGGGAGGCCTTGCAAGGCTGGAGGGGATGCTGGGTGAGGACAGCTATGCCGGGCCTGCTTTGTTTGAGGGGCCCCACCCAGAGCAGGAGCATTTTAGACCAGGTGATTCGAATTCCCCTCAAAGCTGGTCCCAGGGCTGGCTCCATGGGTTCTAACAGGAGGCAGTGGGGGTTCAGGGTGTGAGTGGTGTCTGAACCCCCACGCCTCAGGCCCTGCCAGCACCACACATCCTTAGGTCTGCACAGAGGGTGCCAGCCGTCTGTCCAGGACATGGCTCTTACAGACCACCTGACAGACAGTACGTGTCCTCCAGGCCCTCAGAGCTGATCATCCCGGAGACAGCTAAGAGCCCCATGAGCTGAGAGCTGCGGCCCTTGCTGTTTCCTGTCCATCTGACTCTGCAGCGTCCTTCCCTCCCTTCCCTTAAACCACTTTAAAGGGCCGTTTCTCCCACTCCAGCCCAGCCTCCGCCTCTCCTTGGTGCTCAATCCCCCCTTCTCTTGGTTTCAGTCCATTTAGTTGGCTTCTGCCTCGAGGAAGGTGTTTCTTTGTCCCTGTTCCCGAGTGTCTCTTAGTCCTCCTCCTGAGTCACTCACGGGATCTGACTGAGCACCATGATAGAAACGTGCTTAGTGGCTACTCGGGGCCTTAGGCATCTCCACGCTCCTGATTCCCAGGGTCTGGGCTACAGAGCTGTCCAGATGACCCCAGGATCTACAGAGGAATTACCGCAGGGCAGGAGCCGCTCAGAGACCTGTTGTGAGCCTGGCCTCGAGCCCGACTCCAGGTCCAAACCCGGCCTCACCTCTTGAAGTTGTGTGGCCCTGGACAAGTGACTTACGCTCTCTGTGCTTCAGTTTCCTCAGCTGCAAAATGGGCTGCAATGGAGCCTACCTCACAGGTAAATGAGCAAACGGATATGACGCGTTTAGAGCAGGCCCCAGCACCCAGAGAACAATATACAGTGTTTGCTGCAATTATTATGACGCTGACCTCTGTGCTGCCAGTGTGGGGGATACAGATGGGGAGGGTCTTGCTTCCCACCAGAGGGGCCTATGTATCTGGGGTTCTTTCTAGAAGAGGGGGAGGGTGCCCTGCCTTAACATGCACCACAAGAACCTCCAAGTCTTTCTCCTCCGTTGCTCTAGCCCTGCTAGTCCCCCAACCCCAATGTCCTCACCGTCGCCCCCCTCTTCTGTGCTGCAGTGGGGGCTGGAGTCCAGGGAGCTGTGAGGCCGCCTGTCTGTGCCAGCCCTGGCACCTAGAGACACCAGGTGTCAACAGAAGTCCATCCCCGCCTTCTCCATTTCCGGCTCTGGGGTGCTGGGAGCGCTGGGAGTTGGCAGCCCAGAAGAAGCTCCCTGTGTGAGGACCATTTCCAGGCTGGCCCAGAAGAGGCTCTTCAGAGACTGGCCCCTCCCTGGCACAGCCAGCTGTAGCTGCCCACACAGGGTGGGCAGTTTGGGGTGGGGCAGCCATGGGGCCAGGGGAGCCCAGGGTGCCCCAGCCTCGTCTTCTTCTCCATGTGTCCAAGCCCTAGCCATCCTCCTCGCCCCTCTCAGGTATTCTCTGGAATATTCTGGCCTCCCTTCCTCATGGGATCTGATGCCATGACTTGCTCAGCTATTTCCTGTGCTCCTCTGGCCACCCCTGCCAGACCAGAAACTTCCAGAAGGCAGGGCCAAAGCCACCTCCAGCTCTGAACAGTCGCTGCTTCCTGGGGATGTGGTGGAATGACTGTTCGCCGATGGTGACCAACAAGGAGGTGGCCCCTTGTCCATCTCTAGTGGCTGGTGGGGCTGGCAGTGGGTCCACATGACTCACAAGAGCCTGGACAATGGAGTTTTGCTGTCACTGCCATTCCACCCCTTACTTTGTCAAGCCCTCCTTCGACCTGTGACTCCTTCTCTCTCCGTACTCCGTCGGGAAGAGCCAGAGCCACGCTTGGCACTCCTGGGGGAAGACAGGGCCCATGCTGCTGCCCCCACCCCCGTGTGAAACATCAAACTTAGAAGGGCATGGACCATGGAAAATGAACCAGAAGAGTGGCCTCCCTCACTTTGAGCTACTCTAGACACAGCTCAGGCCGTGAGGAACTGGGCAGGGAGCAGGTGAGTGGGGCCTGTGGCAGGAGGAACAGAGAACAATCGCTCATAACCATCAACAGCAAAGGCTGGTGAGTCTGCGCTGTATGGCAGGCCCGCGCCTGGTATTCCCTCAGGAGCCTCTCCCAACAGCCACTTGAGGCAGGGCTATTATCACTCCTATTTTATAGACGAGGAAAATGAGTCACCGAGAGTCTGAGTAACTTGCCAGAGACACATACAGAGAGAGCAAGTGGCAGAGCCAGGACTTGAACCTGGGTGATCTCACAGTGTCAGCTCTCCTCACAGGACACTAGAGCATCCTGACCCCACACCTAACAGCAGCACTGCGTCTCTCACCATGCCTCTGAAATGGCTTTCTGCCAAGGCTACTTGCTCAGCCCCATTCTGCTCCCATCTCCCTGGGCCTATTTGTCTCAGTCAGCTACCTGCACAAGAATGCTGTGTAACAACCACCCCCAAATCTCACTGGCTTACAGTAAAAAACATTTATGTTCAAGGTTGTAGGTCTCCAGGTCAACTGCAATTTGGCTGCATTCATTAGACATCTATTACGTGCCACCATCACCTGTCTGTTAGCTTGTACTTGTTGGTTGTGTGTTGCTGTGATGCTGGAAGCTATGCCACCAGTATTTCAAATACCAGCAGGGTCACCCATGATGGACAGCTTTAGCAGAGCTTCTAGACTAAGACAGACAAGGAAGAAAGGTCTGGAGATCTACTTCCAAAAATTAGCCAATGAAAACCCTATAGATCACAACAGAATATTGTCCAACATAGTGCTGGAAGCTGAGCCCCTTCCAGCCTAGGCACTCAAAATGCACAGTAGCCACAACAATGAACTCCAGTATACCAGTGATTGTGAAGATGGCGCAGGACCAGGCAACATTTTGTTCTGTTGTACATGGGGTCGCCATGAGTCAGAGCCGACCTGACAGCAGCTAACAACGTTAAGTGCCAGGCATGGATCTGTTCTTTTTTTTTTTTTTTTCTTTTGTGCTTTAGGTGAAAGTCTACAGCTCAAGTTAACTTCTCATACAAAAATTTATACATATATTGTTATGTGACATTAGTTGTAATGCCTATAATGTGACAGCATACTCCCCCTTTCCACCCGGGGTTTCTTGTGTCCATTCAACCAGTTCCTGTCCCTTCCTGCCTTCTCATCCTGCCTCCAGACAGGAGCCGCCCATTTGGCCTCATGTATCTCCTTGAACCAAGAAGCACACTCTTCCTGAGTATTACTCTGTGTTTTATAGTCCAGTCTAATCTTTGTCTGAAGAGTTTTAGTTCTGGGTTAACAGAACATCCAGGGGCCATGGCTTCGGGGGTTCCTCCAGTCTCAGACCATTAAGTCTGGTCTTTTTATGTGAATTTGAGTTCTGCTCCACACTTTTCTCCCGCTTTGTCAGGGACTCTCTGTTGTGTTCCCTGTCAGGGCGGTCATTGGTAGTAGCCAGGCACCATCTAGTTCTTCTGGTCTCAGGCTGATGGAGTCTCTGGTTTATGTGACTCTTTTGTCTCTTGGGCTAATATTTTCCTTGTATCTTCGGTGTTCTTCATTCTCCTTTGCTCCAAGTGAGTTGAGACCAATTGATGCATCTTAGATGACCACTAGCAAGATTTTAAGACCCCAGATGCCACTCACTGAAGTGGGATGCAGAACATTTTCTTAATAAATTTTGTTACGCCAATTGAGCATGGTTCTGTCCTTGATCAGACCCTCAGGAGCCGGCCACCAGCAGGGGAGAGTAGAAGAAGCTAACTGTTGTGAGAAGTGCCAGCACTGTGATAGAAGCTTGTCCAACTGCCGGGGACACAAGCAGAAAGGGGTAACCAATCCTTCCCTGGGGTGGACTGGGGATAGAAGGTAAGATGTAGCCAGACTTCAAAGAATTAGTAGGGTTTCAGGAGACAGAGAAGGTGGGAAGGGCACCCCAGGAAGCGAGAGCCACCCTTCACCAAGGCGCAGAGGATTGGAGACACAGGGAGTCCTTGGGGACAGTGGGCAGCCTAGATTGCTGCAGCCATGGACGAAGGGAGGATGTTGGCCCCAGATTGCAAAGAGTCAGGCCGAGCTGCTCAAGAAGCCCTTGAAAGGTCTAAAGCTGGAGAGTGGAATGGTTTGCTCTTGAAGGAGGACACGGGGTGGAGGGCAGGAAGACGACTGGAGGCATTAGCAGCTCTCCAGGTGAGAACTGTTGTGAGCAGGGTCGGCTGGACACAGCTGTTGGGACAGGTGGAGCTGGGTGCACAAGCTCCCAAGGTGAGGGGGACAGAAAGGCTCCCTGAGGGGTCCATGCAACGAATGACCCGAGCAATATAAAGAATGCGTCTGTGAGCAGCTCATGTTTTCAGCGCTGGTGCCTAATTGAGATAAATCCTCGTTCCACTTCTACTCCAAGGTGAAAACTTTGCAGAACCCTCACCCGATTCCTTACTAAAATGTTTGCTCTTTGCTAAAAAAAATCTCCTCCTTCTAGAGGCACACACACATACATCCTATGCATAGCTGGAGGCCCTGGGGAGGGTGGAGGCCCGGTGCCGGCCGTGCTTCCTCTCTGTGGATCCCAGACCTGCTCAGAGAGAACCAGCTAAGGCAGGGTCTGCAGGTAACCCCAGCCAGGTACGGACAGGTGGGTCCTAAGGCACCAGCTCCAGCGTGAGTGCTCAGAAAGGGTCCCCACCTGGGAGAGTTGGATACTCAGTGCTGACATGAGGCCCCTGGGGCTGGTGACCGGTCACAGGGAGTCCCAGGAGTCACAGGACCCTCCACGCCCTCCCACTTGTCTCTGCCGGCGTGACCCCCCATGCTATCCCCCCCAGCCCGTGTGAGGCGAGGTTGGAGAGCAGACAGACAGTAGCTCGAGGGACAAGAAAGACCCATGTTGCCAGCTCAAGCCCGGGAAGGAGGGCGCCATGGCAGCAGGGCAGGTGCTTATTTTTAGCCCAATTACTGGCTGGGGCTTTGCAGATGAAGCTGCTCCTCGTTGATGCTGTGCGTTCTCCCCTCAGGGCTGGGAATTTGTTTCTTTTCCAGGCAGCCACCTCAGCAGCGCCCACTGCAGCGGCAGACCTCGGGCAGGCTGGGGTGTCTGTTATTTTTGATTGCCCGTCTTGTGGGACATGAAATCACCATGGGGGACATGGCTGGGCTGGGTGTTGCCTGTGCTGCAGTGAAAAGAGGTGGCCGGCTCCCCAGAGGGGTGGCCCAGGGCAGCTCTAGCCAGAGGCCTGGGCCACCTCTGGCCCTGGAGGGGGTGCTGTGGACTGCAGCTGGGAGGCAGGCCTGGCCTCCAGCCCCACCCCTGCCCTGACTGGTGCTCTGGGCCCTGCCCTTCAGGCCTGAGGAAAGCTGAGGCGGCTGGTGCCTCAGTTGCTGTCTTCTGCCAAATGGCCTGACTGAGGCTTGGGGAAGGACTGAGGCGTGAGGAAGGACTTGAGTCGGCTGCAACAAATAACCAGGCCTGGGGGCTTAAGACAACGAAATTGTATTCTCTCACAGTTCTGGAGGCTGGAAGTCCTAAATCAAGGTGCGGGCAGGGCTCATTCCTTCTGAAGCCTCTAGGGGAGAGTAGTTTATTGCCTCTTCCTGGTTCTGGAGACTCCTGGCGTTCCTCGGCTTGTGGCAGCATCACTGCAATCTGTGTCTCTCAGCCCGCCTTCTTCACACAGCCTTCTCCCCTGTGTCTCTGTGTCTCAAATCTCCCTCTCCTTTCTCTTATTAGGCAGCAGTCATTGGACTGAGGGCTCCCCTAAATCCAGGGTGACCTCATTTCACGATCCTTCATTTAGTTACATCTGTAAAGACCCCATTTCTAAATAAAGTCACATTCCCAGATACCAGGGGTTGGGACTTGGATGTGTCTTTTAGGGAAGCACTATTTAATCCACTACAGCCAGGCTCTTGTGGAGATGCTGCTGCTTAGATTTCTACCTTTGCTTCAGAGCCACAGGTCTGAGGGCAGCGAGGTCAGAGGGCACCAGGCCGCTGAAAGACGCTGTTTATGGAGAGCTACTTCTAGGCTTGGCTGGGCACATACCTCCTCGGCCTGGTGTAGAGGAGGACTTTAGCCCGTGTCTGAGGCCTGAGCACAGAGGAAAGGCTGATATCAAGGGCCAGGAAATATGCAGAGAGGTGACCACGTGTCTGTCAGTTTGTTGTATTGTGGTGGCTTGTGTGTTGCTGTGATGCTGGAAGCTATGCCACTGGTAGTTCAGCAGGGTCAGCCATGGTTTCAGCAGAGCTTGTAGACTGAGACAGACTAGGAAGAAAGGCCTGGTGATCTACTTCCAAAAATCAGCCAGTGAAAACCCTATGGATTACAACAGAATATTGTCTGATACAGTCCTAGAAGGTAAGCCCCCTAGGTTGGAAGGCACTCAAAATACCCGTGGCCTCAACAATGGACTGGAGCATACCAACAACAGTGAAGATGGTGCAGGACTGGGCAATGTTTTGTTCTGTTGTACGTGTGGTCGCCAAGAGTCAAGAGTTGACTCAACGGCAACTAACAACAACAACGAAGAAAGGGGACTGAAGCAAAGAAATCCGAGCCCTACAGAATGTGTTGTACCTGGGCACAGAAGGAAAGGAAATTAACAAGGAACCCCATACTCATTGCTGTCGAGTTGATTCCAACTCATAGCGACCCTATAAGACAGAGTAGAACTGCTCCACAGAGTTTCCAAGGAGCAGCTGGTGGATTCGAACTGCCGACATTTTGGTTAGCAGTTAACCACTGCGCCACCAGGGCTCCTAACAAGGAACACCCAGGTCTAGAACCTGCTGAGATGCTGCAGCCCCAGCCCTCACCCCCCTACCTGGGCCAGGACCTGGAGGGCTCAATGTGAGCCGACACCCCAGGACCCCTAGGCAGCTCCTGGAAAAACTCAGACGCTTGTCTTCACCTCTCCTGCCTCACCTCGGACCCCTTTTCAAACTGAGGTACCTTGCCTTGAGAGCCCAGCCCCCCCCAGCATTCCCCACTGGGCGTAGTCCCCCCACCTTCCCTACTCACACACTCCATCAGCTCCTTCTCCTTTCTCCCATCAGAATGCATCAGACACACGTCTCATTCCCTTAGGCCTCTTTTCTCAGCTTTTCAGGTGATAGCCAGCTAATCCTCAAACCAATTTAAACCAACTTGGGAGCTAATGACTGAAACTGTTAATGACCACTGATGACAACACAGGTTGGGGAGGGATAGAGTTTGCATTTTAGTGGAGAAGAGGTTTTACCTCAAAGAAAGGAATCCCTAACGGTGGGTGTCTGTCTGGTGACAGGCAGTGAGAGGGATTTTGGGGTTGAGGGGCCTTGTCAGAGATCTGGAGGTCGCCCCATGGGAGCTGACCTCACCACCTGCTGCTGTGCCGTGCCACCAGCACCTGCAGGGCCTGGGGCCTTCGAAGGCCCCACCTGGACAGGTGTCGTCGGGCCAGAGACTCAGGCAGGCCTAAGTTATATAAACATGCTTCAAAAAAGAATCTCTAACCAGTTGCCAGCAAGTTGATTCCAAGTCATGGTGACCCCATGTGTGTCAGAGTATAACTGAGCTCCATAGGGTTTTCAAGGCTGTGACCTTTGGGAAGCAGATCACCAGGCCTGTCTCCTGAGGAGCTACTGGGTGGGTTTGAACAGCCAACCTTCCGGTTGTTAATCAAACACTTAACCGCTTGTGCCACCCAGGGACTCTTAAACATGCTTCACGATTTGTTTACTACTGTGACCGCCTAATTTATAGGTAAAGCAACTGAGCATGAGCCCGGGGCCACACAGCAGAGCTGCTCGGATCTGAGCCTGGGTGTTTGGTCTCCCGAGTTCACGCTCTCTCTCTTTTTTAAATTTATTGGGTTGTTTGTTTGTTTATCCTCTTTGAACACCATTCCCCTCCTGTCCCTCTCCTCTCAAAAGCCGACCATTCCAAAGTGTGGGGGTTGCAAGCGTGCTTGCAAACTGTTCCTTGTGTGCAGGTGTGTCCTTTTAACTTCTGCACGTGGTTCAGAGTGAACGTTCTCGTTCTCTTTCCTCCTCTTGCCACTCAGCACTGTTTTTAAGACTCTTCCAGGTTCTGTGTGCACAGTTACGTCCTGACTTCCAGCTGCTGTGGAGTGCTCTGTGGTGTGCATCCACTGCATTTAACTGTGCAGGCTTCCAGGAATGGGCCCTCCGTTCCCCACCACCACAGGGAAATGACATCACCGCCCTCATGCCCTCATACTGACAAATGTGTGTGTGAGGACTTCTTTGGGGCCCATGGCTGGAGCAGGCATGCTGGACGCCCGGGTAGGCAGGCCCCGAACGTGTCTCAGAACTGCATTCCACTCTCCAGAACGGCCACTTTGGTCCATATCCCGACCACCCCTATCCACACTGGTCTATGGGAAGCTCTCTGGCCTTGAAACAGTGCACGGTGTCAAGGCTGACATGAAGTTTAAGTTCTGGTGAACCAAAAATGTGAGAAGAGAAAAACTGAGACATTTTCATTCTCTAGATATTCGTCATCATTGTTGATGTGCTGTTAGGCCATTGTTCAATGACCAGCCTGCCCTGTGATTCCCACCATGTGCCTGTGCTGATGTCTCACACTCTCTACCCCTCTCACCCTGCTCTGCCAGGTGGTTGGTCTCCCTGGGCAGCACCAACAGGCTCCTCTCCCTCTGGCTTCCAGCTGGGCGTGGCACTGGGAGACTAGCAGGAGAGAGGGCAGGAGAGTGAAGTGGGGTTGTTACTCCTCTGGCTCCTTTCTCTCAACAAAATGTATCCAGCACGTATCGCATCCCCTTTGGCTTTCTTTTCTCAGCTTTTCAGGTGATAGAGACAGGTGGGCTATCTCCTGTCTGAAGGCCTTCTTCACACAGGAACTTTCTCAGAGCTGCCTTAACTGCCCCCGCCCTGGCCTCTCCAGGCCTAGTGGAGGTAACAGCTCCCCTTTCTTGCTAGCCCTGGGAGACTGCACCATCTCTTGTTGATTTCCCTAAACTCGGCCTTACACCTTCATGAATATTCCTTTATTGAACACTCTTCAACTACCAGTTTGAAGGTGTCCCTGTTTCCTGCTGGGACCCTGACCAGTACATTGTCTCATATTTTAAGGAATAAAATATATACAGTGTTGAGTTGCTTATTGGTCTACTTGTAAGGATTTTTGTTTTCTTTTATGTTGAGGTGTAATCCATACTGAAGACTGTCGTCTTTGATCTTCATCAGTAAGTGATTCAAGTGCTCTTCACTTTCAGCAAAGTTGGGTCACCTGCACATCACAAGTGGTTAAGGAGTCTTCCTCCAATCCTGATGCTGAGTTCTTCTTCATATAGTCCAGCTTCTCAGATTATTTGCTCAGTATACAGATTGAATGAGTATGGTGAAAGGATATAACCCTGACACATACCTTTCTTGACTGTAAACCACTCCGTATCCTCTTGTTCTATTCAAACAACTGTCTCTTGGTCTAAGTACGGGTTCATCATGAGCACAATTAAGTGTTCTGGAATTCTCATTCTTTGAAATGTTATCCAGAATTTGTTACGATCCACACAGTCGAATGCCTTTGCATAGTCAATAAAACACAGGTAAACATCTTTCTGGTATTCTCCGCTTTCAGCCATGTTCCATCTGACATGATATCTGCGATGATATTCCTTGTTCCGTGTCCTCTTCTGAATCCAGCTTGAATTTCTGGCAGTTCCCTGTCGAGGTACTGCTGCAATCACTTTTGAATGATCTTCAGCAAAATTTTACTTGTGTGTGATATTAATGATATTGCTCAATAATTTCCTCATTCTTTTGGATCATCTTTCTTTGGAATGGGTACAAATATGGATCTCTTCCAGTCAGTTGGCCAGGTAGCTGTCTTCCAAATTTCTTGGCATAGATGAGTGAGCACTTCC